>NC_069504.1:75291612-75425453 GCF_027579735.1 Bombina bombina | reverse complement strand
CCATTTTGAACGATGGAACCTTGAGAAACTTGTTTAGGATCTTGAGATCTAAGATTGGTCTGAATGTTCCCTCTTTTTTGGGAACTACGAACAGATTGGAGTAGAACCCCATCCCTTGTTCTCCTAATGGAACAGGATGAATCACTCCCATTTTTAACAGGTCTTCTACACAATGTAAGAATGCCTGTTTTTTTTATGTGGTCTGAAGACAATTGAGACCTGTGGAACCTCCCCCTTGGGGGAAACCCCTTGAATTCCAGAAGATAACCTCGGGAGACTATTTCTAGTGCCCAAGGATCCAGAACATCTCTTGCCCAAGCCTGAGCGAAGAGAGAGAGTCTGCCCCCCACCAGATCCGGTCCCGGATCGGGGGCCAACATCTCATGCTGTCTTGGTAGCAGTGGCAGGTTTCTTGGCCTGCTTTCCTTTGTTCCAGCCTTGCATTGGTCTCCAGGCTGGCTTGGCTTGAGAAGTATTACCCTCTTGCTTAGAGGACGTAGCACTTGGGGCTGGTCCGTTTCTGCGAAAGGGACGAAAAACATAATTTATGCTTACCTGATAAATTTATTTCTCTTGTAGTGTATCCAGTCCACGGATCATCCATTACTTATGGGATATTAACTCCTCCCCAACAGGAAGTGCAAGAGGATTCACCCAGCAGAGCTGCTATATAGCTCCTCCCCTAACTGCCATTACCAGTCATTCGACCGAAAACATGCAGAGAAAGGAAAACCATAGGGTGCAGTGGTGACTGTAGTTTAATGGAAAAATTACCTGCCTTAAAGTGACAGGGCGGGCCGTGGACTGGATACACTACAAGAGAAATAAATTTATCAGGTAAGCATAAATTATGTTTTCTCTTGTTAAGTGTATCCAGTCCACGGATCATCCATTACTTATGGGATACCAATACCAAAGCTAAAGTACACGGATGACGGGAGGGACAGGCAGGCTCTTTATACGGAAGGAACCACTGCCTGAAGAACCTTTCTCCCAAAAACAGCCTCCGAAGAAGCAAAAGTGTCAAATTTGTAAAATTTGGAAAAAGTATGAAGAGAAGACCAAGTTGCAGCCTTGCAAATCTGTTCAACAGAAGCCTCATTCTTAAAGGCCCAAGTGGAAGCCACAGCTCTAGTAGAATGTGCTGTAATTCTTTCAGGAGGCTGCTGTCCAGCAGTCTCATAGGCTAACCGTATTATGCTACGAAGCCAAAAGGAGAGAGAGGTAGCCGAAGCTTTTTGACCTCTCCTCTGACCAGAATAAACGACAAACAGGGAAGACGTTTGTCGAAAATCCTTAGTTGCCTGTAGATAAAATTTCAGGGCACGGACTACATCTAGATTGTGTAGCAGACGTTCCATTTTCGAAGAAGGATTAGGACACAAAGATGGAACCACAATCTCTTGATTGATATTCCTGTTAGTGACCACCTTAGGTAGGAACCCAGGTTTAGTACGCAGAACTACCTTGTCTGAATGAAAAATCAGATAAGGAGAATCACAATGTAAGGCAGATAACTCAGAGACTCTTCGAGCCGAGGAAATCGCCATTAAAAACAGAACTTTCCAAGATAACAACTTGATATCAATGGAATGAAGGGGTACAAACGGAACCCCCTGTAAAACATTAAGAACTAAGTTCAAACTCCATGGTGGAGCAACAGTTTTAAACACAGGCTTGATCCTAGCTAAAGCCTGACAAAAAGCTTGAACGTCCGGAACTTCTGACATACGTTTGTGTAAAAGAATGGACAGAGCTGAAATCTGTCCCTTTAAGGAACTAGCGGATAAACCCTTTTCTAAACCTTCTTGTAGAAAAGACAATATCCTCGGAATCCTAACCTTACTCCATGAGTAACTCTTGGATTCGCACCAATATAAGTATTTGCGCCATATCTTATGGTAAATCTTTCTGGTAACAGGCTTCCTAGCCTGTATTAAGGTATCAATAACTGACTCAGAAAAACCACGTTTTGATAAAATCAAGCGTTCAATTTCCAAGCAGTCAGCTTCAGAGAAATTAGATTTTGATGTTTGAAGGGAACCTGGATCAGAAGGTCCTGTTTCAGAGGTAGCGACCAAGGTGGACAGGATGACATGTCCACTAGATCTGCATACCAAGTCCTGCGTGGCCATGCAGGCGCTATTAGAATCACTGATGCTCTCTCCTGTTTGATTCTGGCAATCAATCGAGGAAGCATCGGGAAGGGTGGAAACACATAAGCCATCCCGAAGGTCCAAGGTGCTGTCAAAGCATCTATCAGAACCGCTCCCGGATCCCTGGATCTGGACCCGTAACGAGGAAGCTTGGCGTTCTGTCGAGACGCCATGAGATCTATCTCTGGTTTGCCCCAACGTCGAAGTATTTGGGCAAAGACCTCCGGATGAAGTTCCCACTCCCCCGGATGAAAAGTCTGACGACTTAAGAAATCCGCCTCCCAGTTCTCCACTCCCGGGATGTGGATTGCAGACAGGTGGCAAGAGTGAGACTCTGCCCAGCGAATTATCTTTGATACTTCCATCATTGCTAGGGAGCTTCTTGTCCCTCCCTGATGGTTGATGTAAGCTACAGTCGTGATGTTGTCCGACTGAAACCTGATGAACCCCCGAGTTGTTAACTGGGGCCAAGCCAGAAGGGCATTGAGAACTGCTCTCAATTCCAGAATGTTTATTGGTAGGAGACTCTCCTCCTGATTCCATTGTCCCTGAGCCTTCAGAGAATTCCAGACAGCGCCCCAACCTAGTAGGTTGGCGTCTGTTGTTACAATTGTCCAGTCCGGCCTGCTGAATGGCATCCCCCTGGACAGATGTGGCCGAGAAAGCCACCATAGAAGAGAATTTCTGGTCTCTTGATCCAGATTCAGAGTAGGGGACAAGTCTGAGTAATCCCCATTCCACTGACTTAGCATGCACAATTGCAGCGGTCTGAGATGTAGGCGTGCAAAGGGTACTATGTCCATTGCTGCTACCATTAAGCCGATCACCTCCATGCATTGAGCTACTGACGGGTGTTGAATGGAATGAAGGACACGGCATGCATTTTGAAGCTTTGTTAACCTGTCTTCTGTCAGGTAAATCTTCATTTCTACAGAATCTATAAGAGTCCCCAAGAAGGGAACTCTTGTGAGTGGAAAGAGAGAACTCTTCTTTTCGTTCACCTTCCATCCATGCGACCTTAGAAATGCCAGTACTAACTCTGTATGAGACTTGGCAGTTTGAAAGCTTGAAGCTTGTATCAGAATGTCGTCTAGGTACGGAGCTACCGCAATTCCTCGCGGTCTTAGTACCGCCAGAAGAGCACCCAGAACCTTTGTGAAGATTCTCGGAGCTGTAGCCAATCCGAATGGAAGAGCTACAAACTGGTAATGCCCGTCTAGAAAGGCAAACCTTAGATACCGGTAATGATCTTTGTGAATCGGTATGTGAAGGTAAGCATCCTTTAAATCCACTGTGGTCATGTACTGACCCTTTTGGATCATGGGTAAAATTGTCCGAATAGTTTCCATTTTGAACGATGGAACTCTTAGGAATTTGTTTAGGATCTTTAACTCCAAGATTGGCCTGAAAGTTCCCTCTTTTTTGGGAACCACAAACAGATTTGAGTAAAACCCTTGTCCTTGTTCCGACCGCGGAACCGGATGGATCACTCCCATTAATAAAAGATCTTGTACGCAGCGTAGAAACGCCTCTTTCTTTATTTGGTTTGTTGACAACCTTGACAGATGAAATCTCCCTCTTGGGGGAGAGAATTTGAAGTCTAGAAGGTATCCCTGAGATATGATCTCTAACGCCCAGGGATCCTGGACATCTCGTGCCCAAGCCTGGGCGAAGAGAGAAAGTCTGCCCCCCACTAGATCCGTTCCCGGATCGGGGGCCCTCGATTCATGCTGTCTTAGGGGCAGCAGCAGGTTTCCTGGCCTGCTTGCCCTTGTTCCAGGACTGGTTAGGTCTCCAGCCTTGTCTGTAGCGAGCAACAGCTCCTTCCTGTTTTGGTGCAGAGGAAGTTGATGCTGCTCCTGCTTTGAAATTACGAAAGGAACGAAAATTAGACTGTCTAGCCTTAGGTTTGGCTCTGTCTTGAGGCAGGGCATGGCCTTTACCTCCTGTAATGTCAGCGATAATTTCTTTCAACCCGGGCCCGAATAAGGTCTGCCCTTTGAAAGGTATATTAAGCAATTTAGATTTAGAAGTAACGTCAGCTGACCAGGATTTTAGCCACAGTGCTCTGCGTGCCTGAATGGCGAATCCGGAATTCTTAGCCGTAAGTTTAGTTAAATGTACTACGGCATCTGAAATAAATGAGTTAGCTAACTTAAGGGCTTTAAGCTTGTGTGTAATCTCATCTAATGGAGCTGATTCAAGTGTCTCTTCCAGAGACTCAAACCAAAATGCTGCTGCAGCCGTGACAGGCGCAATGCATGCAAGAGGTTGCAATATAAAACATTGTTGAACAAACATTTTCTTAAGGTAACCCTCTAACTTTTTATCCATTGGATCTGAAAAGGCACAGCTATCCTCCACCGGGATAGTGGTACGCTTAGCTAAAGTAGAAACTGCTCCCTCCACCTTAGGGACCGTTTGCCATAAGTCCCGTGTGGTGGCGTCTATTGGAAACATCTTTCTAAATATCGGAGGGGGTGAGAACGGCACACCGGGTCTATCCCACTCCTTAGTAACAATTTCAGTAAGTCTCTTAGGTATAGGAAAAACGTCAGTACTCGCTGGTACCGCAAAATATTTATCCAACCTACACATTTTCTCTGGTATTGCAACTGTGTTACAATCATTCAGAGCCGCTAACACCTCCCCTAGTAATACACGGAGGTTTTCCAGCTTAAATTTAAAATTTGAAATATCTGAATCCAGTTTGTTTGGATCAGAACCGTCACCCGCAGAATGAAGCTCTCCGTCCTCATGTTCTGCAAATTGTGACGCAGTGTCTGACATGGCCCTAATATTATCAGCGCACTCTGTTCTCACCCCAGAGTGATCACGCTTACCTCTTAGTTCTGGTAATTTAGCCAAAACTTCAGTCATAACAGTAGCCATATCCTGTAATGTGATTTGTAATGGCCGCCCAGATGTACTCGGCGCTACAATATCACGCACCTCCCGAGCGGGAGATGCAGGTACTGACACGTGAGGCGAGTTAGTCGGCATAACTCTCCCCTCGTTGTTTGGTGAAATATGTTCAATTTGTACAGATTGACTTTTATTTAAAGTAGCATCAATACAGTTAGTACATAAATTTCTATTGGGCTCCACTTTGGCTTTAGCACATATAGCACGGATATCTTCCTCTGAATCAGACATGTTTAACACACTAGCAAATAAACTAGCAACTTGGAAATACTTTTCAAGTAATTTACTATAATATGAAAACGTACTGTGCCTATAAGAAGCACAGAAAAAGTTATGACAGTTGAAAATTAATAAACTGAAAAGTTATAGCATCAAATCTTTGTAAAAAACACAATTTTAGCAAAGGATTGCTCCCATTAGCAAAGGATAACTAACATAACATAACAGTGAGAGAGATCAGTAAACTGTCATAAATTAAATAAAACGACTGCCAAGTGGAAAAAAATAGTGCCCAAAACATTTTTTCACCCAGTACCTCAGAAAATTAAACGATTTTACATGCCAGCAAAAAACGTTTAACATTAATAAATTGAGTGTTATTAAAAAGCCTGTTGCTAGTCCCTGCAAATTAGGCTAAAGTTTTATGCATACAGTATAATTCCAGTGAAGTGCCATTCCCCAGAATACTGAAGTGTAAAATATACATACATGACAGCCTGATACCAGTTGCTGCTACTGCATTTAAGGCTGAGTTTACATTATATCGGTATGGCAGAATTTTCTCATCAATTCCATTGTCAGAAAATAATAAGCTGCTACATACCTCTTTGCAGATTAATCTGCCCGCTGTCCCCTGATCTGAAGTTTACCTCTCCTCAGATGGCCGAGAAACAGCAATATGATCTTAACTACTCCGGCTAAAATCATAGAAAAACTCAGGTAGATTCTTCTTCAAATTCTACCAGAGAAGGAATAACACACTCCGGTGCTATTATAAAATAACAAACTTTTGATTGAAGGTATGAAACTAAGTATAATCACCACAGTCCTCTCACACATCCTATCTATTCGTTGGGTGCAAGAGAATGACTGGGAATGGCAGTTAGGGGAGGAGCTATATAGCAGCTCTGCTGGGTGAATCCTCTTGCACTTCCTGTTGGGGAGGAGTTAATATCCCATAAGTAATGGATGATCCGTGGACTGGATACACTTAACAAGAGAAATTAGGTTTATTTTTGGCCTTGAAAGACCTATCCTGAGGAAGGGCGTGGCCCTTGCCCCCAGAGATATCAGAGATAATCTCTTTCAAGTCAGGGCCAAACAGCGTTTTCCCCTTGAAAGGAATGTTAAGTAATTTGTTCTTGGAAGACGCATCCGCTGACCAAGATTTTAACCAAAGCGCTCTGCGCGCCACAATAGCAAAACCAGAATTTTTCGCCGCTAACCTAGCCAATTGCAAAGTGGCGTCTAGGGTGAAAGAATTAGCCAATTTGAGAGCATGAATTCTCTCCATAATCTCCTCATAAGAAGAAGAATTATTATTGAGCGCCTTTTCTAGCTCATCGAACCAGAAACACGCGGCTGTAGTGACAGGAACAATGCATGAAATTGGTTGTAGAAGGTAACCTTGCTGAACAAACATCTTTTTAAGCAAACCTTCTAATTTTTTATCCATAGGATCTTTGAAAGCACAACTATCTTCTATGGGTATAGTGGTGCGTTTGTTTAAAGTAGAAACCGCCCCCTCGACCTTGGGGACTGTCTGCCATAAGTCCTTTCTGGGGTCGACCATAGGAAACAATTTTTTAAATATGGGGGGAGGGACGAAAGGTATACCGGGCCTTTCCCATTCTTTATTTACAATGTCCGCCACCCGCTTGGGTATAGGAAAAGCTTCGGGGGGCCCCGGGACCTCTAGGAACTTGTCCATTTTACATAGTTTCTCTGGAATGACCAAATTCTCACAATCATCCAGAGTGGATAACACCTCCTTAAGCAGAGCGCGGAGATGTTCCAATTTAAATTTAAATGTAATCACATCAGGTTCAGCTTGTTGAGAAATGTTCCCTGAATCTGAAATTTCTCCCTCAGACAAAACCTCCCTGGCCCCCTCAGACTGGTGTAGGGGCCCTTCAGAACCAATATCATCAGCGTCCTCATGCTCTTCAGTATTTTCTAAAACAGAGCAGTCGCGCTTTCGCTGATAAGTGGGCATTTTGGCTAAAATGTTTTTGATAGAATTATCCATTACAGCCGTTAATTGTTGCATAGTAAGGAGTATTGGCGCGCTAGATGTACTAGGGGCCTCCTGTGTGGGCAAGACTGGTGTAGACGAAGGAGGGGATGATGCAGTACCATGCTTACTCCCCTCACTTGAGGAATCATCTTGGGCATCATTTTCTCTAAATTTTGTGTCACATAAATCACATCTATTTAAATGATAAGGAACCTTGGCTTCCCCACATTCAGAACACAGTCTATCTGGTAGTTCAGACATGTTAAACAGGCAAAAACTTGATAACAAAGTACAAAAAACGTTTTAAAATAAACCGTTACTGTCACTTTAAATTTTAAACTGAACACACTTTATTACTGCAATTGCGAAAAAGTATGAAGGAATTGTTCAAAATTCACCAAAATTTCACCACAGTGTCTTAAAGCCTTAAAAGTATTGCACACCAAATTTGGAAGCTTTAACCCTTAAAATAACGGAACCGGAGCCGTTTTTATATTTAACCCCTTTACAGTCCCTGGTATCTGCTTTGCTGAGACCCAACCAAGCCCAAAGGGGAATACGATACCAAATGATGCCTTCAGAAAGTCTTTTCTATGTATCAGAGCTCCTCACACATGCATCTGCATGTCATGCTTCTCAAAAACAATACAGGCGCGAAAATGAGACTCTGCCTATGATTAGGGAAAGCCCCTAGAGAATAAGGTGTCCAATACAGTGCCTGCCGGTTATTTTACATAATTCCCAAGATTAAAATAATTCCTCAAGGCTATAGAGTATAAAATATGTTTATATATAAATCGATTTAGCCCAGAAAATGTCTACAGTCTTAAAAAGCCCTTGTGAAGCCCTTTTTTCTTTCTATAATAAAAATGGCTTACCGGATCCCATAGGGAAAATGACAGCTTCCAGCATTACATCGTCTTGTTAGAATGTGTCATACCTCAAGCAGCAAAAGTCTGCTCACTGTTCCCCCAACTGAAGTTAATTCCTCTCAACAGTCCTGTGTGGAAACAGCCATCGATTTTAGTAACGGTTGCTAAAATCATTTTCCTCTTACAAACAGAAATCTTCATCTCTTTTCTGTTTCAGAGTAAATAGTACATACCAGCACTATTTTAAAATAACAAACTCTTGATTGAATAATAAAAACTACAGTTAAACACTAAAAAACTCTAAGCCATCTCCGTGGAGATGTTGCCTGTACAACGGCAAAGAGAATGACTGGGGAAGGCGGAGCCTAGGAGGGATCATGTGACCAGCTTTGCTGGGCTCTTTGCCATTTCCTGTTGGGGAAGAGAATATCCCACAAGTAAGGATGACGCCGTGGACCGGACACACCTATGTTGGAGAAATGAGTGTTATTAAAAAGCCTGTTGCTAGTCCCTGCAAATTAGGCTAAAGTTTTATGCATACAGTATAATTCCAGTGAAGTGCCATTCCCCAGAATACTGAAGTGTAAAATATACATACATGACAGCCTGATACCAGTTGCTGCTACTGCATTTAAGGCTGAGTTTACATTATATCGGTATGGCAGAATTTTCTCATCAATTCCATTGTCAGAAAATAATAAGCTGCTACATACCTCTTTGCAGATTAATCAGCCCGCTGTCCCCTGATCTGAAGTTTACCTCTCCTCAGATGGCCGAGAAACAGCAATATGATCTTAACTACTCCGGCTAAAATCATAGAAAAACTCAGGTAGATTCTTCTTCAAATTCTACCAGAGAAGGAATAACACACTCCGGTGATATTATAAAATAACAAACTTTTGATTGAAGGTATGAAACTAAGTATAATCACCACAGTCCTCTCACACATCCTATCTATTCGTTGGGTGCAAGAGAATGACTGGTAATGGCAGTTAGGGGAGGAGCTATATAGCAGCTCTGCTGGGTGAATCCTCTTGCACTTCCTGTTGGGGAGGAGTTAATATCCCATAAGTAATGGATGATCCGTGGACTGGATACACTTAACAAGAGAAAAACACTTTAAAACTCGGCCCGTATGTTAGTTTATTGCAGGAAAATCTTGTAATTATAAAGTCTTCACTGTCCCTATAACTATATATAGCAGTATTTATAACATAGTTTTGAATATTATTTCTTAAAAATGGGTTATAGGTAGGGGTGGGCATTAGGATCCTCTGTTAGGTGCTTGTGGGATTCTGCTCTTTCGGAGCTGCATTTATTCTTGTGAAAGTTCAAAACACCTGATCTATGCAAATCAGAATCCTAGTGTGTTAAATTTTCACAAGAATAATTGTGGCTCCTTGGTTAAGAAATGATATGCAAAACATAATTTATGCTTACCTGATAAATTTATTTCTCTTGTAGTGTATCCAGTCCACGGATCATCCATTACTTATGGAATATATTCTCCTTCCCAACAGGAAGCTGCAAGAGTCCACCCACAGCAAAGCTGCTATATAGCTCCTCCCCTAACTGCCATATTCAGTCATTCGACCGAAAACATGCAGAGAAAGGAAAAACCATAGGGTGCAGTGGTGACTGTAGTTCAAATGAAAAAATTACCTGCCTTAAAGTGACAGGGCGGGCCATGGACTGGATACACTACAAGAGAAATAAATTTATCAGGTAAGCATAAATTATGTTTTCTCTTGTTAAGTGTATCCAGTCCACGGATCATCCATTACTTATGGAATACCAATACCAAAGCTAAAGTACACGGATGATGGGAGGGACAAGGCAGGTACTTAAACGGAAGTTACCACTGCCTGTAAAAAACCCTTTCTCCCAAAAATAGCCTCCGAAGAAGCAAGGTATCAAATTTGTTAAATTTGAAAAGTATGAAGCGCAGACCAAGACTCCGTCTTGTAAATCTGTTCAACAGAAGCCACATTTAAAAAAAGGCCCAAGTGAAAACCACAGCTCTAGTAGAATGAGCTGTAATCCCTTCAGGAGGCTGCTGTCCAGCAGTCTCATAAGCTAAATGAATTATGCTTTTTAACCAAAAAGACAGAGAGGCTGCTGAAGTCTTTTGACCTCTCCTCTGTCCAGAATAGACAACAAACAAGGTGAACGTTTGATGAAAACTGTAGTAGCTTGTAAGTAAAACTTTAAAGCACAAACCACGTCCAATATTGTGTAATAGACATTCCTTCTTTGAGGAAGGATTAGGATACAAGCATGGAACAACTATCTCTTGAGTGATGTACTTGTTAGATACCACCTTAGGAAAAAACCCAGGTTGGTACGCAGGACTACCTTATCCGTACGAAGGACCAGATAAGGAGAATCACATTGTAACACAGATAACTTGGAGACTCTACCAGTCGAGGAATTAGCTACCCAAAAGGAACTTTCCAAGATAAAGATTGATATCTATGGAACAAAAAAGGTTCAAACGGAACTTCTTGAAGAACCTTAAGAATCAGGTTTAAGCTCCATGGCGGAGCAACAGTTTTAAACACAGGCTTGGATCTAACCAAAGCCTGACCAAATGCCTGAACGTCTAGAATACCTGCCAGACGCTTGTGCAAAAAAATAGACAGAGTAAAAATCTGTCCCCTTTTAAGGAATTAGCTGACAACCCTTTTCTCAAAAACATCTTGGAGAAAAGATAATATCCTGGGAATCCAGACTTTACTCCATGAGTAACCCTTGGATTCATAACAATCAGATATTTACACCATATCTATGTTCAATTTTCCTAGAGACAGGCTTTCATGTCTGTATTAAGGTATCAATGACTGACTCGGAGAAGCCATGCTTTGATAACATCAAGCGTTCAGTCTCCAGGCAGTCCATCTCAGATTGATTCTATTTAGATGGTTGAAAGGACCCTGAGGTAGAGGGACCTGTCTCTGAAGCAGAGACCGTGATGGAAAGGATGACATGTCCACCAGATCTGCATACCAGGTCCTGCGTGGCTACGCAGGCGCTGTCAAAAACACCAAAGCCCTCTCCTGCTTGGTCTTGACCTCCGGAGGAAATCCCACTCCCCCGGAAGAAAAGTCTGACGACTTAGAAAATCCACCTCCCAGTTCTCAACACCTGGGATATGGATAGCTGATAGACAAGAGTGAGTCTCTGTCCAGTGAATTATTGTAAGACTTCTAACATCGCTAGGGAACTTCTGTTCCCCCTTGATGGCTGATGTAAGCCACAGTCGTGTATATTGTCCGACTGAGTATGATGTACCTCAGAGTTGCTAACTGAGGCCAAGTCTGAAGAGCATGGAATATCACTCCCAGTTCCAGAATATTTATTAGATCCACTATCCCTGAGCCTTCAGGGAGTTCCAGACTGCATCCCAACCTAAAAGGCTGGCATCTATTGTAACAATTGTCCCATCTGACCTGCGGAAGGTCATACCCTTGGACAGATGGACCCGACATAGTCACCAGAGAAGAGAATCTCTGGTCTCTTGGTCCAGGTTTAACAGGGGGACAAATCTGTGTAATCCCCGTTCCTCTGACTGAGCATGCATAGTTGCAGCGGTCTGAAATGTAGACGTGCAAACGGTACTATGTCCCTTGCCGCTACCATTAAGCCGATTTCATTCATGTACTGAGCCACCGAAGGGCGCGGATGGGATGAAAAAAACACGGCAGAAATTTAGAAACTTTGACAACCTGGACTCCGTCAGGTAAATTTTCATTTTTACAGAATCTATCAGAGTCCCTAGGAGGGAAACCCTTGAGATTGGGGATAGAGAACTCTTTCCTTGTTCACTTTCCACCCATGTGATCTCAGAAATGCCAGTACTACGTCCGTATGAGACTGGGCAATTTGGATGTTTGACGCCTGTATCAGGATGTCGTCTAAATAAGGGGCCACTTCTATGCCCCGCGGTCTAAGGACCGCCAAAGCGACCCCAGAACCTCCATAAAGATTCTTGGGGCTGTAGATATCCCAAAGGAAAGAGCTACAAACTGGTAATGCCTGTCTAGAAAGGCAAACCTGAAAAACGATGGTGATCTTTATGCATCACAATGTGAGGATAAGCATCCTTCAAATCCATTGTAGTCCTCTATTGACTCTCCTGGATCATAGTTAAGATGGTACGAATAGTTTCCATCTTAAATGACGGAATTCTGAGGAATTTGTTTAAGATCTTTAGATCCAAAATAGGTCTGAAGGTTCCCTCTCCTTGGGAACCACAAACAGATTTGAGTAAAAACTCTGTCCCTGTTCCTCTCTTGGAACTGGATGGATCTCGTACACAATGTAAGAATGCCTCCTTCTTTATCTGGTTTGCAGATAATTGTGAAAGGCGAAATCTCCCCTTTTTTTGGGGGGGAATCTTTGAAATCCAGAAGATATCTCTGGGATATAAATTCCAATGCCTAGGGATCCTGGGCATCTCTTGCCCACGCCTGGGCAAAGAATGAAAGTCTGCCCCCTATAGGATCCGTTACCGGATAGGGGTCCGTTCCTTCATGCTGCCTTAGAGGCAGCAGCAGGCTCCTTGGCCTGCTTATCTTTGTTCCAGGTCCGATTGTCTCCAGACCGCCTTGGACTGAGCAAAAATTCCCTCTTGTTTTGCCTTAGAGGAAGAGGATGCCACACCTGCCCTGAAGTTTTTAAAAGGTACGAAAATTAGAGCTTTTTTTTTTTTTGCCCTTGATTTAGACCTATCCTGAGGAAGGGCATGACCTTTTCCTCCAGTGATATAAGCAATAATCTCCTTCAAACCAGGCCCGAATAGGGTCTGCCCCTTGAAGGGAAGTTAAGTAGCTTATTTATTAAAGTCACGACAGCTGACCATGATATAAGCCATAGCGCTCTGCGCGCCAGTATAGTAAAAAACAGAATTCTTAGCCGTTAGTCTAGTCAAATGAACAAGGCATCAGAAAACAAAGGAATTGGCTAGCATAAGCTTGTCAAATATATTCATCCAATGGAGTCGCTTAACTGTAAAGCCTCATCAAGAGACTCAACCCAGAACGCCGCAGCAGCAGTGACAGAAGCAATGTATGCAAGGGGCTGCAGGATAAAACCCTGTTGAATAAACATTTTTTATCCATTGGATCTAAAAAGCACAACTGTCCTCGTCAGAGGTAGTGGTACGCTTAGCTAGAGTAGAAACTCTTCTCTCCACCTTAGGAACTGTCTGCCAGAAGTCCCGTGTGGTGGTAACTATTAGAAAACATTCTTCTAAAAAATAGGAGGGGAAGAGAACGGCACACCTGGTCTATCCCATTCCTTATTAAATTTTTTTTTTTTTTTTAGTAAACCTCTTTAGGTATTGGAAAAACATCAGTACACACCGGCACTGCATATTATTTATCCAGTCTACACAATTTCTCTGGCCCTGCGATTGTACACATTCATTCAGAGCAGCCAAAGCCTCCCTGAGCAACAAGTGGAGGTTCTCAAGCATAAATTTTAAATGTAGAAATATCAGAATCAGGTTAAATCATCTTCCCTGAGTCAAAAAAAAAAAATCACCCACAGAGTAAGCATATTGTGAGGTAGTATCATACATGGTTCTTAAAGCGTCTGTATGCTCTGTATCTACCCCCAGAGCTAACTGCTTTCCTTTAATTTCAGGTAGTCTGACTAATACTGCTGCCAGAATATTATTCACCACCTTTGCCATGTCTTGTAAAATAAACGCTATGGGCGCCCTTGATGTACTTGGCGCCATTTGAGCGTGAGTCCCTGAAGCGGGAGTCGAAGGGTCTGACACGTGGGGAGAGTTAGTCGGCATAACTTTCCCCTCGACAGAATCCCCTGGTAAAGAAACGCTATGGGTGCCCTTGATGTACTTGGCGCCATTTGAGCGTGAGTCCCTAAAGCGGGAGTCAAAAGGTCTGACACGTGGGGAGAGTTAGTCGGCATAACTACCCCCACGACAGAATCCTCTGGTGATAATGTTTTTAAAGACAAAAAATGATCTTTATTGTTTAACATGAAATCAGTACATCTGGTACACATTCTAAGATGGGGTTCCACCATGGCTTTAAAACATAATGAACACAGAGCTTCCTCTATGTCAGACATGTTAGAACAGACTAATAATGAGACTAGTAAGCTTGGAAAACACTTTAAATCAAGTTAACAAGCAAATATATAAAACGTTACTGTGCCTTTAAGAGAAACAAATTTTGCCAAAATTTGAAATAACAGTGAAAAAAAGGCAGTTAAACTAACAAAATTTTTACAGTGTATGTAACAAGTTAGCAGAGCATTGCACCCACTTGCAAATGGATGATTAACCCCTTAATACAAAAAACAGATTAACAAAACGAAAAATATGTTTTAAACAGTCATAACAGCTCCTACTTTTGAAGCCCTTTTGAGCCCTTCAGAGATGTCCTATAGCATGCAGGGGACTGCTGAGGGAAGCTGAATGTCACTGCTTGTAATTTTAACTGCACCAACTGTAACTTTTATACTATAACAGTGGAAAGCCTCAGGAAACTGTTTCTATGCAAAATTTAAGCCAGCCATGTGGAAAAAACTTAGGCCCCAATAAGTTTTATCACCAAACATATGTTAAAAAACGATTAAACATGCCAGCAAACGTTTTAAAACACATTTTTACAAGAGTATGTATCTCTATTAATAAGCCTGATACCAGTCGCTATCGCTGCATTTAAGGCTTTACTTACATTACTTCGGTATCAGCAGTATTTTCTTAGTCAATTCCATTCCTAGAAAAATATTTTACTGCACATACCTTATCTGCAGGAAAACCTGCACGCCATTCCCCCTCTGAAGTACCTCACTCCTCAGAATGTGTGAGAACAGCAAATGGATCTTAGTTACGTCTGCTAAGATCATAGAAAAACGCAGGCAGATTCTTCTTCCAAATACTGCCTGAGATAAACAGCACACTCAGGTGCCATTTAAAAATAACAAACTTTTGATTGAAGAATAAACTAAGTAGAAAGCACCACAGACTCTCACAACCTCCTATCTATGTTGAGGCTTGCAAGAGAATGACTGAATATGGCAGTTAGGGGAGGAGCTATATAGCAGCCTTGCTGTGGGTGGACTCTTGCAGCTTCCTGTTGGGAAGGAGAATATATTCCATAAGTAATGGATGATCCGTGGACTGGATACACTTAACAAGAGAAAACTATGTTATAAATACTGAGATAGATATATATATACACATACACACATATATATATATATATATATACACACACACACACACATACATAGACACATACACACATATATACATATACACACACACACCTATACACACATACATGTGGTATTCATTTAGGGCTATACTAAAGTAAGCCTACTTTTTGAACTAGATGTAATACATATACAGTACAATACATTATGGAGGATACAGAATTTAAAGGGACATCCCAAAGATTTATTGCATGATTTGGATAGAACATACAATTTTAAACAACTTTCATATTTACTTTATTATCAAATATGCTTCATTCTTTTGTTATCCTTTGCTGAAGGAACAACATAGCACTATTGGCAGCTAGCTGAACACATCTAGTTAGCCAATCACAAGAGACAACTTTATGTAGGATATATGCAAATTCATTTTTAACAATGGATACCAAAAAAACAAAGCACATTTGAAAATAGAAGTGATTTTAAAAGTGTCCTAAAATGACCTGCTCTAGCTGATTTTTTTTCAAGTTTAATTTTGACTTTCCTATCCCTTGAAACGTATTAGAATTTAAATTGTACTGTAGTAAAATGACTCCTTGAAAAGGCTTTGATATACAGGGAATGTGCGTTGGAGCAGCAGGGAAGCCTTTCACTCTGATTGGGTAACGGCTTGTGAAGCGCTTGCTACAGGATATTTATTATCTGTGAAAGGCATAGTGTGCTAAGAGAGACTGCTCCCTGAGTGGCACTGGCCTTCTGAACCAGCAAGGAAGATTTAGCAGCTTTTCTTCTGTCTAAGTTGAGTGCATCTCTCTATTTTCTTTTTGTGCTTGTGAACACTGTTGGTTGCTGTGTAAAGTACACTGTAGACAGAGGAAGAGTAATAAAGACTTCCTGTTATATCACTGCTGTTGTTAACCAGGTTTCATTTGTCTCCCGTTTAAGTTGTTTTAAAACTGTGTTTTAATTGAAGGGACACTAAAGTAAAAAAGAATTACAGTTCAGTAGAACTGCAAAGCCAACAAATGTGATGCAGTAGCACTTCATTGCAAGTGTATTCCTATAAGAATACATTTTAAAAAGAGATCCTGCCATCTGGTGGATTGTTTGATTAGTGCACAATACCTAGAGCTGAAGTGGCTGTATTAGTGTGAGTACCCTGTGTATATGAAGTGCCCTTTCACTGATACAGTGTTATGTGATAAAGATTTGTTTCTTTTCTTTTGTTTGAGGTTTCCTCTGCTGGTTGGAGTGGATTCCAGGGCATAAGTTTATTTAAAGGAACACTAAAGTCAAAATTAAACTTTCATGATTTGGACAGAGCATGTCATTTTAAGCAACTTTCTAATTTACTCCAATTATCAATTTTTATTCCTTCTCTTTGCAACTTTCCTTGAAAAGCAGTAATGTAAAGATTAAAGTGAATGTAAATTTTGATGCTAAAGTGCCAGGTTTTTAAAAATTTGATTAAAAACAGGGGCACTTTAATTCATCAAAATTTACATTTCACTCCTCTTGTGAAAAAAAAAAATACTTACCTTTTAAACTTGACAGCAGCTCCAGCTTCCTCCTCCCGTCGCAAAGCCTCTACCTGGGTCCAAAATGAGGAATCCGGCTTCCTCCAATCACGGCGTTGAGTCAGACACTGATTCTCCCCGGGGGGGGGGGGGGGGGGGGGCGGGGGGAAAAGCCGTGATTGGAGGATGACCTATCCATCATTTCTGACATCAGAAATGGCTTGCGACGACCGGAGGAAGCTGGAGCTGCTGTCAAGTTTAAAAGTTTTTTTTTCACAACAGGAGTGAAATGTAAATTTTTATGAATTAAAGTTCCCCTGTTTTTAATCGAATTTTTAAAAACCGGGCACTTTAGCATCAAAATTTACATTGACTTTAAGAACTGGCCCATTTTTAGTTCAGAACCTGGGTTGCACTTGCTTATCGGTGGCTAACTGTAGCCACCAATCAGCAAGCACTAGCTAGGGTGCTGAACCAAAAATGGGCCGGGTCCTTAGCTTACATTCCTACTTTTTTAAATAAAGATACCAAAAGAAGAAAGAAAAATTTACAATAGGAATAAATTAGGAAGTTGCTTAAAAATCACATGCTCTATCTGACTCATGAAAGTTTAATTTTGACGTTACTGTCCCTTTAAGTATTGTATGGTTACAAGTAAAATGACTTAAAATAAAAGTAAATCATTTAGGCTAGCTCAGGATGAGTGCGATATCTGCTACCGTGATGTCTAGCCTCTGTGTATCGTCTCAGTTTTTCTGTGCTGCTGTTCATATGTTATATAAATACCTTTGCATAGTTTGACGCTTCCCTTGTGTTAATTATTGTGCGACTCCAGAAACCACAATGGTAGTTATCTCTTGCTGAGGTGATTTTGCAAAATTGTGATTGTCCCACTAATTTAAAGCAGAGTTGAAAATTCATATGTATATAAAAAACAAACTCACGGTAAGTATACGCTGCCCATTAAAAGACTGAGATAGAAATAAGAAATAATTGGGAATATACTTATTAAAGCTTGGTCTGTAATGTAATAGATGCAAGATTAGATAGTGGCTAAATTTATACCAGAACATAACCCACACGGGCCTAGGCGGGTATTTCTGGGCCTAATTGCCAATTAAACAGGACAAAGCAAAGCTGTAGGCAAAAGTTTGTGGCTCTCCTGACCAAGTAAACTATTTTTCTGATTTTCTAAGAGAAAGAGGTTAAGCTTAAACCTTAAAGGGACATAAAACTGCAAAAAGAAAATACTTTAATGTGTTATATGTAAGCAATAGTGCAATAATACAATGCTCCAACTGTGTGTTTAACTGTGGCAAAAGGGTTATACATATAGTTTGCTCAAAGTCAGCTCAAGAACAGCAATGCACTACTGGGAGCTAGCAGGCACACATGGTGAGCCAGTGACAAGAGGCATAGGAGAGTAGCCTTCATTCACCTGCTAGCTCCTAGCAGTGCTCTGGTGCTCCTGAACCCACCTAGGTATGTTTGCAACAAAGGATACCAAGAGAATTTGAGAATAGAAGTAAATTAAAATTCTCTTAAAAATTAATCTGAGCCATTAAAGTTTATTTGTGTCCCTTTAAACTGCACAAATCTCTGCAAATGGTAATGCACTGTAAATACTTATTTGATTCATTTAAACAAAACAAAAAACTGTTGTAAACTACACACTATCCTGAGATGATAAAAATATTACTATGGTAAAGGACGCGTGAGATTATTTTAGACTGGAGGAGGTAAACATTTTTGAGCGTTTGTGCCCAATTTAGCAATAAAAAAATAAACTTAAAGGACCATAACAGTGCAGAGAATTTAATTTTAAGCCTACTGAAACTACACTACGGTGTCATTAACCCCCACAAAAGATTTAAACACACAGTAGAAGTGCCACTCAAGACCGTGTTTTTTTGTTTTGTTTTTTTATAAAGAAAACAACCCAAAGTATTGATCTAGGCCCATTTTAATAAATATATTTCATGCCACCGTTATGCTGCCAAAGGCGATCATAATAAAAAAAAAGTTCCCTTAGTTCAGAAATAGCAGACATATCCGGCATTGCCATTGCTTTTTGCTAATTAGAAGGCCATTAATTGCAGCTGTGCACCACACTCAGGTAGCTTGGAAGGTTCATTTTATCTTTAGTGTAGAGATTACCCTCACACTTGACACCTCCCATCCTCTGACCCCTACCAGCTCTCTCCCAAACACCTCTCTATCCTCCCTCACACCCCACTCACTGGCCACCACCATCTTAGGTACTGGCAGACAGTCTGCCAGTATGCAGTTCTAGGGCATTTATTTATTTTTAAAATATAGAAAAGGATCATTAGAATTTAAATTTAAAAAAAGTTCTTGCTAGAGGTTTATAGTTATAGACATAGTGGTTAATAGTTTATTGCAGTGGGTATATGGCGGCATAGGTTTTAACAGTTATAGACATAAGTGTTAATAGTTTATTGCGGTCGGTATGTGGCGGCATAGGGGTTAATAGTTATCGACTTGTGGTAGGTATGTGCCAGTTTAGATATTTATTAGTGTAGTGTTAGTTTGCGATCATGGGGTGCTGCGGTTTAGGGGTATTAGGATTAGCAGTTAGGCACGGCAGTCATATTCAAGGGATCCCTTTACTATACATCTCCAATATGGTCCACGATGATAGGTGTTGTCTATATCCAGCATTGCCGACCATAAGCATGTAAAGTAAATGCGGATCCCCTTGAATAAATGAATAAATAAATAAATATATATATATTTTATATATATATATATATATATATATATACATATACACACACACAATATATATATATATAATTAAACAACTTACTTATTAACCCCTTAATGACCGCAGCACTTTTCCATTTTCTGTCCGTTTGGGACCAAGGCTATTTTTACATTTCTGCGGTGTTTGTGTTTAGCTGTAATTTTCCTCTTACTCATTTACTGTACCCACACATATTATATACCGTTTTTCTCGCCATTAAATGGACTTTCTAAAGATACCATTATTTTCATCATATCTTATAATTTACTATAAAAAATTTTATAAAATATGAGGAAAAAATTGAAAAAAAACACACTTTTTTAACTTTGACCCTCAAAATCTCCTACACTTCAACAACTACCAAAAAACTCCCATGCTAAATAGTTTCTAAATTTTGTCCTGAGTTTAGAAATACTCAATGTTTACATGTTCTTTGCTTTTTTTGCAAGTTATAGGGCAATAAGTACAAGTAGCACTTTGCTATTTCCAAAAAAAATTTAAAAAAAATTAGCGATAGTTACATTGGAACACTGATATCTGTCAGGAATCCCTGATTAACCCTTCACATATATATATTTTTTAAAAGAACACAACCTAAGGTATTAAACATGGAGTATTTTGACTCTTTCCATGCAACTATTTTACCACCAATCTATGCCAAAGTTTGAAAAAAAAAAAAAAAATGGTGATTTTTTGACAAAATAGCAATTCAAGAATACATTTACTGAGAACGTTAAGGGTTACTGCCAAATAACACCCCAATATGTCTTCAGCAGCATCTCCTGAGTACAGTGATACCACCCATGTATAGGTCTGTTGGGTTCTCTGGGGGCTAAAAGGCCTTATTTTTAGGGGGCGCATTCCAGTTTTTTAATTTGGAATTTTCACATCTGTCGTCATGCACCCATGTCCTATTTGGGACATTTCTGAAGCCGGACAATGCAAATTACCCCCATCAAACCATATATTTTTAAAAAGTAGACACCCTAGGGTATTTCAAATGCTGGTATTTTAACACTTTGCATGCACTAATTCAACCACCAGTCTTTGTCAAACTTTTGGGTAGTCATTTTGGTGTGTTATTTTTCACACGCATTGTACTTTAGGCATGGATTCTCAGTTCCTGTTATATGTTACTGAGCAAAAACACCTCAATATGTGTTCAACAACAACTTCTGAGTACAGTGATACCCCCCATGTATAGGTGTGTCGGGTTCTCTGGGGGCTAAAAGGCCTTAATTTTAGGGGGCGCATTCCAGTTTTTCAACTTGGAATTTTCATATCTGTCATCATGCACCCATGTCCTATTTGGGACATTTCTGAAGCCGGCCAATGTAAATTACCCCCATCAAACCATATATTTTTGAAAAGTAGACACCCTAGGGTATTTCAAATGCTGGTATTTTAACACTTTCCATGCACTAATTCAACCACTAGTCTTTGTCAAACTTTTAGGTAGTCATTTTTTTGCATTATTTTTCACACACATTGTACTTTAGGCATATATTCTCAGTCTCTGTTATGTGTTACTGCCAAAAAAAACCTCAATATGTATTCAACAACATCTCCTGAGTACAGTGATACCCCCCATGTATAGGTGTGTCGGGTTCTCTGGGGGCTAAAAGGCCTTAATTTTAGGGGGCGCATTCCAGTTTTTCAACTTGGAATTTTCACATCTGTCATCATGCACCCATGTCCTATTTGGGACATTTCTGAAGCCGGACAATGCAAATTACCCCCATCAAACCATATATTTTTGAAAAGTAGACACCCTAGGGTATTTCAAATGCTGGTATTTTAACACTTTCCATGCACTAATTCAACCACTAGTCTTTGTCAAACTTTTAGGTAGTCATTTTTTTGCATTATTTTTCACACACATTGTACTTTAGGCATATATTCTCAGTCCCTGTTATGTGTTACTGCCAAAAAAAACCTCAATATGTATTCAACAACATCTCCTGAGTACAGTGATACCCCCCATGTATAGGTGTGTCGGGTTCTCTGGGGGCTAAAAGGCCTTAATTTTAGGGGGCGCATTCCAGTTTTTCAACTTGGAATTTTCACATCTGTCATCATGCACCCATGTCCTATTTGGGACATTTCTGAAGCCGGCCAATGTAAATTACCCCCATCAAACCATATATTTTTGAAAAGTAGACACCCTAGGGTATTTCAAATGCTGGTATTTTAACACTTTCCATGCACTAATTCAACCACTAGTCTTTGTCAAACTTTTAGGTAGTCATTTTTTTGCATTATTTTTCACACACATTGTACTTTAGGCATATATTCTCAGTCCCTGTTATGTGTTACTGCCAAAAAAAAACCTCAATATGTATTCAACAACATCTCCTGAGTACAGTGATACCCCCCATGTATAGGTGTGTCGGGTTCTCTGGGGGCTAAAAGGCCTTAATTTTAGGGGGCGCATTCCAGTTTTTCAACTTGGAATTTTCACATCTGTCATCATGCACCCATGTCCTATTTGGGACATTTCTGAAGCCGGCCAATGTAAATTACCCCCATCAAACCATATATTTTTGAAAAGTAGACACCCTAGGGTATTTCAAATGCTGGTATTTTAACACTTTCCATGCACTAATTCAACCACTAGTCTTTGTCAAACTTTTAGGTAGTCATTTTTTTGCATTATTTTTCACACACATTGTACTTTAGGCATATATTCTCAGTCCCTGTTATGTGTTACTGCCAAAAAAAACCTCAATATGTATTCAACAACATCTCCTGAGTACAGTGATACCCCCCATGTATAGGTGTGTCGGGTTCTCTGGGGGCTAAAAGGCCTTAATTTTAGGGGGCGCATTCCAGTTTTTCAACTTGGAATTTTCACATCTGTCATCATGCACCCATGTCCTATTTGGGACATTTCTGAAGCCGGCCAATGTAAATTACCCCCATCAAACCATATATTTTTGAAAAGTAGACACCCTAGGGTATTTCAAATGCTGGTATTTTAACACTTTCCATGCACTAATTCAACCACTAGTCTTTGTCAAACTTTTAGGTAGTCATTTTTTTGCATTATTTTTCACACACATTGTACTTTAGGCATATATTCTCAGTCCCTGTTATGTGTTACTGCCAAAAAAAACCTCAATATGTATTCAACAACATCTCCTGAGTACAGTGATACCCCCCATGTATAGGTGTGTCGGGTTCTCTGGGGACTAAAAGGCCTTAATTTTAGGGGGCGCATTCCAGTTTTTCAACTTGGAATTTTCACATCTGTCATCATGCACCCATGTCCTATTTGGGACATTTCTGAAGCCGGCCAATGTAAATTACCCCCATCAAACCATATATTTTTGAAAAGTAGACACCCTAGGGTATTTCAAATGCTGGTATTTTAACACTTTCCATGCACTAATTCAACCACTAGTCTTTGTCAAACTTTTAGGTAGCCATTTTTTTGCATTATTTTTCACACACATTGTACTTTAGGCATATATTCTCAGTCCCTGTTATGTGTTACTGCCAAAAAAAACCTCAATATGTATTCAACAACATCTCCTGAGTACAGTGATACCACCCATGTATAGGTGTGTTGGGTTCTCTGGGGGCTAAAAGGCCTTATTTTTAGGGGGCGCATTCCAGTTTTTCAACTTGGAATTTTCACATCCCATGCACCCATGTCCTATGTAGGACATTTCTGAAGCCGGCCAATGTAATTTACCCCCATCAAACCATATATTTTTGAAAAGTAGACACCCTAGGGTATTTCAAATGCTGGTATTTTAACACTTTCCATGCACTAATTCTTTGTCAAACTATTAGGCAGTCATTTTTTGTGTGTTATTTTTCACACACATTGTACTTTAGACATGAATTCTCAGCTCCTGTTATGTGTTACTGCCAAAGAAGACCCCAATATGTGTTCACCAACATCTCCTGAGTACAGTGATACCACCTATGCATAAGTTTCTTGGCTTGTTCGGGGGGTGTAATGCCAAATGTCCAACATGCGTTTGTGATTTTTTTTTCACATTTAACATATTTTCTTTGCCTATTGTCTTTTTGGGGGTATTTTAACATACCCCAATTTATTTGTTTCCATGAATGTGCATATTTTTGAAATGTTGACACCCCAAGGTATTGTATATGGTGTGCTTTGATGCATTTGAAGTAACTGTTTTAGCTAAAAAAATTGGAGAAAGTGTATGGTGGCATTTTTTCAATTTTCATTTTTACACACACATTGCTTTTTGACTATGATTTAGGAGAGACTGTTGTAAGTTAGTGCAAAAAAATACTTCAGGTTGTTTTCTGCTAGGCACCCTGAGTACACCTATGCCCCCCATGCATAGGTTTGCCAGGATTTTGGGAAGGTTATGTTACAATTTTATGACTTGTGATTTTAGTTATTAAGTGAGAGTATTTCTTCTGATAGGCCTATCTTTAGTTTGGGGCCTATTGTAAACCCCACTTTTATTTATTGCCATGAATGTGCATATTTTTGAAATGTTGACACCCCAAGGTATTGTATATGGTGTGCTTTGATGCATTTGAAGTAACTGTTTTAGCTAAAAAAATTGGAGAAAGTGTATGGTGGCATTTTTTCAATTTTCATTTTTACACACACATTGCTTTTTGACTATGATTTAGGAGAGACTGTTGTAAGTTAGTGCAAAAAAAATACTACAGGTTGTTTTCTGCTAGGCACCCTGAGTACACCTATGTCCCCATGCATAGGTTTGACAGGGGTTTTTGTAAAAAAAAAAAAAAGAACAGCCCCATTTTAGAAAAAAAAATATATTAGTGAAATGTAAAAATCTGGCACATTAAAAGTAAAAAAATAACAAAAAATTTAACAGTAAACATAACAAAAAAAAAAATAACAGCAAATTTATTTATTTTTTAAAAATTGACCATTGTATGGTACCGCTTGAAGCAGTCCCCAATGCAGAGTCCAGGCTGTCCAGGGCAATCAGGACAGTGATATACAGTGTCCCTTCTCTGCCCCCTCTTGGTACAGACTCTGCATTTTTTTTGTGGTCTCTGCTTTGCGGCAGTAGGGGGGATTTTAAAAATAAAATGAGTAGCCCCAACTCTGCTCTCTCCCATCACCGCCCGGGGAGCAGGTGCATCATGGTACAAAATCCCCGAAATGATCTGGAGCTGAAATTGTAAAAAAGTCAGTTTCATTCCGGGGTTTGCTTTTTTGAACAACAAAAAAGCGTTGTGGGTTGCAATCTGCATTAGGTAAATTGCAACCTTTTTGTACCAGGCCCTTGTCTTCCGCATAATTAGGTAGGGCTGCAGCAGCTGATCTGCCAGATCAACCCCACCCATATGCCGGTTATAAGATTTGATGCACACTGGCTTCCTTATGATCTCAGCTCTGCCACGTACAGAGACCGCCACCGTCCTCTCTGTGTCTCTGTACTTCAGTGCCAACAGCTCCTCTTGGCGCATAGCAGAGGTCTCCCCCCTTCGTAGCCGGGTGCGTACAAGTTGTCCTGGGAAACCTTTGCGGTTCTTTTTAATAGTACCGCAAGCTACTGTATCAAAGCAATACAGTAGCTTGAACAAAAGGACACTTGTATAAAAATTGTCTAAGTACAAGTGATACCCTTTGTTCATTAGGGGTAATATCAGGTCCCAGACAATCTTGCCAGTGGTTCCCATATGTTCTGGGCAACCTGGAGGGTCAAGGTGGCTATCCTTTCCCTCATACAGCCGGAAGGCCTGAGTATACCCAGTCTCGCTCTCACAGAGCTTATACACCTTTACCCCATACCTGGAGCGCTTGGAAGGAATATACTGCTTGAATCCCAGCCTTCCCTTATACTTCATCAGGGATTCATCAACGCATATATTCCTTCCAGGTGTATAAGCCTCTGCAAACCTGGCAGAAAAGTGGGTAATCAGGGGGCGGATTTTATACAGCCTGTCAAATTGGGGATGCTCCCTAGGGGGGCACAGGCTGTTGTCGCTGAAGTGCATGAAATGAAGAATCATTTCATATCTCTGCCTCGACATACTCTGGGAGAAAATGGGGGTAGAGCAGATGGGGCTACTGCTCCAGTAGGAGCGAACGGAGGGTTTCTTTATGATGCCCATCAGCATAGTCAATGCCCAGAATTTTTTAAATTCTGGCACATTGATGGGGGCCCATTGCTGCTTTGCCAAATATGTTTCAGGCTTTGCAGCACGGTACTGATGGGCATATAAATTAGTTTGGGCGACAATGTTCCCCAATACATCATCACCCAGAAACACCTCCAGAAATTGTTGGGGGCTAAAACCTGCCACATCTATATTTATGCCAGCATTTGCTGTGAAGGGTGGGATATCTGGCCTCTGGAGATGAGGCGTTACCCACTCTTCAGCGGCAATGGCAGCAACACGCCTCCTTCTAGCAGGGGGGCTGGCAGGGGGGCTAGCAGGGGGGCTAGCAGCCACAGATACATCACTATCAGTTGAGACTGCATCTAATGATGTATCTGAGCATATGGCAGGGTCAAAATTGGGGTCTGAGTCAGACATAGAGGCATCTGACTCTGACGCAAGGATGGCATACGCCTCCTCAACACTATATCTTTTCTGTGACATTTTTGTATCTGTCACAGAAAACCAAAATTAATTAATTAACTAAATGGCCTTTGGGTTTTTTTTAAAAAAAGTACAGCTATGCTAATGCCAGTGATTTATAGCGATCACTGGCAAGCTAGGGGTTAAATACTCTTTAAATTAAATTAACTAAATGGCCTTTGGGTTTTTTTTTAAAAAAGTACAGCTATGCTAATGCCAGTGATTTATAGCGATCACTGGCAAGCTAGGGGTTAAATACTCTTTAAATTAAATTAACTAAATGGCCTTTGGGTTTTTTTTTTAAAAAGTACAGCTATGCTAATGCCAGTGATTTATAGCGATCACTGGCAAGCTAGGGGTTAAATACTCTTTAAATTAAATTAACTAAATGGCCTTTGGGTTTTTTTAAAAAAAAGTACAGCTATGCTAATGCCAGTGATTTATAGCGATCACTGGCAAGCTAGGGGTTAAATACTCTTTAAATCAAATTAAATTAGCTAAATGGCTCTGAAAGGAGCGTTTAGGTTTTTAAAAAATTACAACAAAAATTAACCCCTAAAAAAATGCACAGACAGCAAAAATGTAGAGCTATGCTAATGCCAGTGATTTATAGCGATCACTGGCAAGCTAGGGGTTAAATACTCTTTAAATTAAATTAAATTAGCTAAATGGCTCTGAAAGGAGCCTTTGGTTTTTTAAAAAATTACAACACCACAAATTAACCCCTAAAAAAATTCACAGACAGCAAAAAAGTACAGCTATGCTAATGCCAGTGATGTATAGCGATCACTGGCAAGCTAGGGGTTAAATACTATTTAAATTAAATTAAATTAGCTAAATGGCTCTGAAAGGAGCGTTTAGGTTTTTAAAAAATTACAACAACAAAAATTAACCCCTAAAAAATGCACAGACAGCAAAAAATTACAGCTATGCTAATGCCAGTGATGTATAGCGATCACTGGCAAGCTAGGGGTTAAATAGTCTTTAAATTAAATTAAATTAGCTAAATGGCTCTGAAAGGAGCCTTTGAGTTTTTAAAAAAAAATACAACAACAAAAATTAACCCCTAAAAAAATGCACAGACAGCAAAAAAAAGTGCAGCTGTGCTACTGCCAGTGATTTATAGTGATCACTGGCAAGCTAGGGGTTAATGGCTCTGAAAAGAGCCTTTGGATTTTAAATTTTTTAACAAATAAAAGAAATAAATCTCTCTCTGCTAAAATACAGGTCTCTCTCTTTCTCCAACAAAATGGCAAGTGAGGAGAGGGAGGGAGATCCACACTGATCAGAGTCAATATTTACAAATATTGACATGATCAGACAAATGGGGTATTTTATTATTATTTTTTTTTTTTTCTAAGAAGGCTCAGATTGGGTGACCCTAGCTTGCCCCTATGGTGAGACAGGCTAGGGACACCCCCAGATGCCCCATGATGCACCGGGCATCGCCATTTTGGAAGCCTCATGGGGGAGGGGGGGGGGGCGCTATATGTGGGGCTTTTTAATATTATATATTATTTTATTTTTTTTATTTTTAATTTTATTTATATACTAACTAAGTGCCTCGACCCACCGAGGCACTTAGCACACTAGCAGAGCATCGGAAGCGTGTCCGATCGCTTCCGATGCTCTGCTGCACTGCCGGGCTCCACGTGGAGCAAAACCGGAAGTGATCACTCAAGGGGGAGTGATCGCTCCGGTCCCGGCACTCCGTAACAGCACTGCAGGGATGCCCAGACATCGAGGCATCCCTGCAGTACTGTAATAGTGCCTGGAAGCGATCTTGATCGCTTCCAGCACTCACTTTAGCCGAGGACGTGCAGGGTACGTCGTCAGGCGTTAACTGCCTTTTTTTTTCAGACGTACCCTGCACGTCCTCGGTCACTAAGGGGTTAAAGGGACAGTCTAGTCCAAAAAAAACTTTCATGATTCAGAAAATGAATGTTATTTTAAACATTTTTCAAATTTACTTTTATCACCAATTTTGCTTTGCTCTCTTGGTATTCTTAGTTGAAAGCTAAATCTAGGAGGTTCATGTGCTAATTTCTAAGCCCTTGAAGGCCGCCTCTTCTCTCAAGGCATTTTGACAGTTTTTCACCACTAGAGGGTGTTAGTTCATGTGTGTCATATAGATAACACTGTGGTCACGCATATGGAGTTCAGGTGAGCCAGCTCTGATTGGCTAAAATGGATGTCTATCAAAAGAACTGAAATAAGGGGGCAGTCTGCAGAGGCTTAGATACAAGATAATCACAGAGGTAAAAAGTGTATTAATATAACTGTGTTGGTTATGCAAAACTGGGGAATGGGTAATAAAGGGATTATCTATCTTTTTAAACAATAAAAGTTTTGGTGTAGACTGTCCCTTTAACTTCTATTATCAATTTTCTATTTTTTTTCCCATACCTTTTGTTGAAAAGCAGGGACATATGCTTAGGAGCCGGCCCATTTCTGGAGCACTATATATAGCAGCAGTTTTGCAAGAATGTTTTCCATTTGCAAGAGAACTAGAGAGGGCAGCACTGTTTCCTGCCATGTAGTGCTACAGATTACTACCTAAGTATCTCTTTAAAAAAAAGAATATCATGGGAACTAAGCTCTGTCTGAAGCACAAAAGAACAAGTTTGATATTGTTTTAACCATACGGTGACTACACCAGACTTCTCACAAGATTAAATCTGTAAATATCTTTGAAAGTTACACGATTTACCTTGTTTGTTTGTTTTTTGTTAGTTATTTAGTTACAATGAGACTCAGACCTTAAAGGTCATGCTTGATCCAAACAAAATATCAGCTCTTTCCCTTATCTATTTTATAATGCATTTCTTGTATTGTTTTAGGATGGGTATATATTGTTACTGCTAATGATGAATGCCGTATTTGTATAAGAAAACGTATGTGATCTGCGAATCACAGTCTTCTGTTCATTGACTTTTTTTTATTTCATCTCATGATGATCTGCGTATCACCCACCTTATGCCGATTTTCGACTGGACCCTTTTCCTCTTGTACATTGTTTGTATTTATTGCCTAGTAATAAAAAGTATTTAAAAAAACAAAACAAAAAAACTTTGAATAGAAAAATATATTCCTCAAAGATCCAATGGATCAGATGTTTTTTGTATAAACGAGCTTAAAGGAGTCAGAAAAAGAAATTACAAAGATCTAGCAAAAATACTGACATTTAATTAAAAAGATTGCTTTTTTCATTAAATATTTCTAACTATTACAGAAACGGCATTTCTATGGTATAATTGCAAATAACCAACTTGTGTTTGAGTGTATTTATTTGTGAGAACAAAACACCAATGTGTAACACATAGGGTTGCCAGGTGTCCAGTAGATCAGCAGGCTACTGGACACTTACATGCACAGTGTTAGCTAAATGTAAAAGGCCTCGACATGTTACAAATATGGAGAAGAAAGAAGTGAGGGGGCAGTCAAGATGGCCCAATCACTATTGTTTACTTGTGTTATGGTCAGCCGAAGAGGTAAAATAATTTATTTGTAGGTTACTAGCAGCCAAGGGGTAAAATGACTGCCCAGTTGTAAAAACAAAACACATGGGGGGGTCAAGACTAGGGGCTAAGATAGACCCTACCTACCATCATGCCAAGTCACCGTCAGACGGTCCACTATTTACATGGAGGAGAGCTGGCAAACAGTTGTATTAACCCCTTAACGACCAAGGACGTACGCCACACATCCTCAAAAAAAACATAATTTATGCTTACCTGATAAATTTATTTCTCTTGTAGTGTATCCAGTCCACGGATCATCCATTACTTATGGGATATTAACTCCTCCCCAACAGGAAGTGCAAGAGGATTCACCCAGCAGAGCTGCTATATAGCTCCTCCCCTAACTGCCATTACCAGTCATTCGACCGAAAACATGCAGAGAAAGGAAAAACATAGGGTGCAGTGGTGACTGTAGTTTAATGGAAAAATTACCTGCCTTAAAGCGACAGGGCGGGCCGTGGACTGGATACACTACAAGAGAAATAAATTTATCAGGTAAGCATAAATTATGTTTTCTCTTGTTAAGTGTATCCAGTCCACGGATCATCCATTACTTATGGGATACCAATACCAAAGCTAAAGTACACGGATGACGGGAGGGACAGGCAGGCTCTTTATACGGAAGGAACCACTGCCTGAAGAACCTTTCTCCCAAAAACAGCCTCCGAAGAAGCAAAAGTGTCAAATTTGTAAAATTTGGAAAAAGTATGAAGAGAAGACCAAGTTGCAGCCTTGCAAATCTGTTCAACAGAAGCCTCATTCTTAAAGGCCCAAGTGGAAGCCACAGCTCTAGTAGAATGTGCTGTAATTCTTTCAGGAGGCTGCTGTCCAGCAGTCTCATAGGCTAACCGTATTATGCTACGAAGCCAAAAGGAGAGAGAGGTAGCCGAAGCTTTTTGACCTCTCCTCTGACCAGAATAAACGACAAACAGGGAAGACGTTTGTCGAAAATCCTTAGTTGCCTGTAGATAAAATTTCAGGGCACGGACTACATCTAGATTGTGTAGCAGACGTTCCTTTTTCGAAGAAGGATTAGGACACAAAGATGGAACCACAATCTCTTGATTGATATTCCTGTTAGTGACCACCTTAGGTAGGAACCCAGGTTTAGTACGCAGAACTACCTTGTCTGAATGAAAAATCAGATAAGGAGAATCACAATGTAAGGCAGATAACTCAGAGACTCTTCGAGCCGAGGAAATCGCCATTAAAAACAGAACTTTCCAAGATAACAACTTGATATCAATGGAATGAAGGGGTTCAAACGGAACCCCCTGTAAAACATTAAGAACTAAGTTCAAACTCCATGGTGGAGCAACAGTTTTAAACACAGGCTTGATCCTAGCTAAAGCCTGACAAAAAGCTTGAACGTCCGGAACTTCTGACAGACGTTTGTGTAAAAGAATGGACAGAGCTGAAATCTGTCCCTTTAAGGAACTAGCGGATAAACCCTTTTCTAAACCTTCTTGTAGAAAAGACAATATCCTCAGAATCCTAACCTTACTCCATGAGTAACTCTTGGATTCGCACCAATATAAGTATTTGCGCCATATCTTATGGTAAATCTTTCTGGTAACAGGCTTCCTAGCCTGTATTAAGGTATCAATAACTGACTCAGAAAAACCACGTCTTGATAAAATCAAGCGTTCAATTTCCAAGCAGTCAGCTTCAGAGAAATTAGATTTTGATGTTTGAAGGGACCCTGGATCAGAAGGTCCTGTTTCAGAGGTAGCGACCAAGGTGGACAGGATGACATGTCCACTAGATCTGCATACCAAGTCCTGCGTGGCCATGCAGGCGCTATTAGAATCACTGATGCTCTCTCCTGTTTGATTCTGGCAATCAATCGAGGAAGCATCGGGAAGGGTGGAAACACATAAGCCATCCCGAAGGTCCAAGGTGCTGTCAAAGCATCTATCAGAACCGCTCCCGGATCCCTGGATCTGGACCCGTAACGAGGAAGCTTGGCGTTCTGTCGAGACGCCATGAGATCTATCTCTGGTTTGCCCCAACGTCGAAGTATTTGGGCAAAGACCTCCGGATGAAGTTCCCACTCCCCCGGATGAAAAGTCTGACGACTTAAGAAATCCGCCTCCCAGTTCTCCACTCCCGGGATGTGGATTGCTGACAGGTGGCAAGAGTGAGACTCTGCCCAGCGAATTATCTTTGATACTTCCATCATTGCTAGGGAGCTTCTTGTCCCTCCCTGATGGTTGATGTAAGCTACAGTCGTGATGTTGTCCGACTGAAACCTGATGAACCCCCGAGTTGTTAACTGGGGCCAAGCCAGAAGGGCATTGAGAACTGCTCTCAATTCCAGAATGTTTATTGGTAGGAGACTCTCCTCCTGATTCCATTGTCCCTGAGCCTTCAGAGAATTCCAGACAGCGCCCCAACCTAGTAGGCTGGCGTCTGTTGTTACAATTGTCCAGTCCGGCCTGCTGAATGGCATCCCCCTGGACAGATGTGGCCGAGAAAGCCACCATAGAAGAGAATTTCTGGTCTCTTGATCCAGATTCAGAGTAGGGGACAAGTCTGAGTAATCCCCATTCCACTGACTTAGCATGCACAATTGCAGCGGTCTGAGATGTAGGCGTGCAAAGGGTACTATGTCCATTGCTGCTACCATTAAGCCGATCACCTCCATGCATTGAGCTACTGACGGGTGTTGAATGGAATGAAGGACACGGCATGCATTTTGAAGCTTTGTTAACCTGTCTTCTGTCAGGTAAATCTTCATTTCTACAGAATCTATAAGAGTCCCCAAGAAGGGAACTCTTGTGAGTGGAAAGAGAGAACTCTTCTTTTCGTTCACCTTCCATCCATGCGACCTTAGAAATGCCAGTACTAACTCTGTATGAGACTTGGCAGTTTGAAAGCTTGAAGCTTGTATCAGAATGTCGTCTAGGTACGGAGCTACCGCAATTCCTCGCGGTCTTAGTACCGCCAGAAGAGCACCCAGAACCTTTGTGAAGATTCTCGGAGCCGTAGCCAATCCGAATGGAAGAGCTACAAACTGGTAATGCCTGTCTAGAAAGGCAAACCTTAGATACCGGTAATGATCTTTGTGAATCGGTATGTGAAGGTAAGCATCCTTTAAATCCACTGTGGTCATGTACTGACCCTTTTGGATCATGGGTAAAATTGTCCGAATAGTCTCCATTTTGAACGATGGAACTCTTAGGAATTTGTTTAGGATCTTTAAATCCAGGATTGGCCTAAAAGTTCCCTCTTTTTTGGGAACCACAAACAGATTTGAGTAAAACCCTTGTCCCTGTTCCGACCGTGGAACTGGATGGATTACTCCCATTAATAAAAGCTCTTGTACGTAGCGTAGAAACGCCTCTTTCTTTATTTGGTTTGTTGACAACCTTGACAGATGAAATCTCTCTCTTGGGGGAGAGTATTTGAAGTCCAGAAGGTATCCCTGAGATATTATCTCTAGCGCCCAGGGATCCTGGACATCTCTTGCCCAAGCCTGGGCGAAGAGAGAAAGTCTGCCCCCCACTAGATCCGTTCCCGGATCGGGGGCCCTTAATTCATGCTGTTTTAGGGGCACCAGCAGGTTTCCTGGCCTGCTTGCCCTTGTTCCAGGACTGGTTAGGTCTCCAGCCTTGTCTGTAGCGAGCAACAGATCCTTCTTGTTTTGGAGCAGAGGAAGTTGATGCTGCTCCTGCTTTGAAATTCCGAAAGGAACGAAAATTAGATTGTCTAGCCTTAGGTTTGGCTCTGTCTTGAGGCAGGGCATAGCCTTTACCTCCTGTAATGTCAGCGATAATTTCTTTCAATCCGGGCCCGAATAAGGTCTGCCCTTTGAAAGGTATATTAAGAAATTTAGACTTAGAAGTAACGTCAGCTGACCAGGATTTTAGCCACAGTGCTCTGCGCGCCTGAATGGCGAATCCGGAATTCTTAGCCGTAAGCTTAGTTAAATGTACTACGGCATCTGAAATAAATGAGTTAGCTAACTTAAGAGCTTTAAGCCTGTGTGTAATCTCATCTAATGGAGCTGATTCAAGTGTCCCTTCCAGAGACTCAAACCAAAATGCTGCTGCAGCCGTGACAGGCGCAATGCATGCAAGGGGTTGCAATATAAAACCTTGTTGAACAAACATTTTCTTATGGTAACCCTCTAACTTTTTATCCATTGGATCTGAAAAGGCACAGCTATCCTCCACCGGGATAGTGGTACGCTTAGCTAAAGTAGAAACTGCTCCCTCCACCTTAGGGATCGTTTGCCATAAGTCAAGTGTGGTGGTGTCTATTGGAAACATCTTTCTAAATATCGGAGGGGGTGAGAACGGCACACCGGGTCTATCCCACTCCTTAGTAACAATTTCAGTAAGTCTCTTAGGTATAGGAAAAACGTCAGTACTCGACGGTACCGCAAAATATTTATCCAACCTACACATTTTTTCTGGTATTGCAACTGTGTTACAATCATTCAGAGCCGCTAACACCTCCCCTAGTAATACACGGAGGTTTTCCAGCTTAAATTTAAAATTTGAAATATCTGAATCCAATCTGTTTGGATCAGAACCGTCAGCCGCAGAATGAAGCTCTCCGTCCTCATGTTCTGCAAGTTGTGACGCAGTATCTGACATGGCCCTAACATTATCAGCGCACTCTGTTCTCACCCCAGAGTGATCACGCTTACCTCTTAGTTCTGGTAATTTAGCCAAAACTTCAGTCATAACAGTAGCCATATCCTGTAATGTGATTTGTAATGGCCGCCCAGATGTACTCGGCGCCACAATATCACGCACCCCCCGAGCGGGAGATGCAGGTACTGACACGTGAGGCGAGTTAGTCGGCATAACTCTCCCCTCGTTGTTTGGTGAAATGTGTTCAATTTGTACAGATTGACTTTTATTTAAAGTAGCATCAATACAGTTAGTACATAAATTTCTATTGGGCTCCACTTTGGCATTAGCACATATAGCACAGATGTCTTCCTCTGAATCAGACATGTTTAACACACTAGCAAATAAACTAGCAACTTGGAAATACTTTTCAAGTAATTTACTATAATATGAAAACGTACTGTGCCTATAAGAAGCACAGAAAGAGTTATGACAGTTGAAAGTTAATAAACTGAAAGGTTATAGCATCAAATCTTTGTAAAAAACACAATTTTAGCAAAGGCTTGTTCCCATTAGCGAAGGATAACTAACCCTGATAGCAGAAAAAAAAGTTACAGAAATAAACGTTTTTTATCACTGTCAACTACAATCTCACAGCTCTGCTGTGAATGATTACCTCCCTCAAAACAAGTTTTGAAGACCCCTGAGTTCTGAAGAGATGAACCGGATCATGCAGGAAATACAATGAGCTTCTGACTGAATTTTTTGACCTCCCCCTCACACACAACAGTGAGAGAGATCAGTAAACTGTCATAAATTAAATAAAACAACTGCCAAGTGGAAAAAATAATGCCCAAAACATTTTATTCACCCAGTACCTCAGAAAATGAAACGATTTTACATGCCAGCAAAAAACGTTTAACATAAATTAAGTGTTATTAAAGAGCCTGTTGCCAGTCCCTGCAAATTAGGCTAAAGTCTTATGCACACAGTATAATTCCAGTGAAGTGCCATTCCCCAGAATACTGAAGTGTAAAATATACATACATGACAGCCTGATACCAGATGCTGCTACTGCATTTAAGGCTGAGTTTACATTATATCGGTATGGCAGAATTTCCTCATCAATTCCATTGTCAGAAAATAATAAGCTGCTACATACCTCTTTGCAGATTAATCTGCCCGCTGTCCCCTGATCTGAAGTTTACCTCTCCTCAGATGGCCGAGAAACAGCAATATGATCTTAACTACGCCGGCTAAAATCATAGTAAAAACTCAGGTAGATTCTTCTTCAAATTCTACCAGAGAAGGAATAACACACTCCGGTGCTATTATAAAATAACAAACTTTTGATTGAAGGTATAAAACTAAATATAATCACCATAGTCCTCTCACACATCCTATCTAGTCGTTGGGTGCAAGAGAATGACTGGTAATGGCAGTTAGGGGAGGAGCTATATAGCAGCTCTGCTGGGTGAATCCTCTTGCACTTCCTGTTGGGGAGGAGTTAATATCCCATAAGTAATGGATGATCCGTGGACTGGATACACTTAACAAGAGAAAATACAGTTAATGACCGAGGACGTGTGGCGTACGTCCCTGGTCTGGAAAGCAGCTGGAAGCGATCCTGCTCGCTTCCAGCTGCTTTCCGGTTATTGCAGTGATGCCTCGATATGGAGGCATCCTGCAATAACCCCCCTTGGCCATCCGATGCAGAGAGAGCCACTCTGTGGCCCTCTCTGCACCGGACATCGATGGCCGGTATCGTTGGTGGGTGGGAGCTTACGTGGGAGGCGGGTGGGCGGCCATCGATGCTCTGTGAGGAGTGGAGGGGGCGGGATCGGGGGCGGGACCTACGGGGGCGCGCACGGGAGCGCGTGCGTGCACGGGGGTGGCGGGCGGGCGCGTGTACGGGGCGGGAGCGGGTGGGAACCGCTACACTACAGAAAAAAAAAATTAAAAGTTAAAAAAAACTAATAAATGTAAATATTCAAAATGTAATCTAAGGGACCTGGAAGGGGTTGGGGGTTGGTCTTGGTGGGGGGGGAAAGCTACACTACAGAAAAGGGAATTTTTTTTAAAAAAAGGCACATTTTTTTACAAAACTGGGTACTGGCAGACAGCTGCCAGTACCCAAGATGGCGCCCATTAAGGCAGAGGGGAAGGGTTAGAGAGCTGTTTGGTGGGGGATCAGTGAGGTTGGGGTCTAAGGGGGGTTCTACACATCAGCATATGTAAATATGCTTCTTCTTTTTTTTTTTTTAAAAAAAAAAGGGCCAAATACCTTTTATTTTAGTACTGGCAGAATTTCTGCCAGTACTTAAGATGGCGGGGACAATTGTGGGGTGGGGGAGGGAAGAGAGCTTTTTGGGAGGGATCAGGGGGTCTGATGTTTCAGGTGGGAGGCTGAGCTCTACACTAAAGCTAAAATTAACCCTGCAAGCTCCCTACAAGCTACATAATTAACCCCTTCACTGCTAGCCATAATACACGTGTGATGCGCAGCGGCATTTAGAGGCCTTCTAATTACCAAAAAGCAATGCCAAAGCCATATATGTCTGCTATTTCTGAACAAAGGGGATCCCAGAGAAGCATTTACAACCATTTGTGCCATAATTGCACAAGCTGTTTGTAAATAATTTCAGTGAGAAACCTAAAATTGAGAAAAAAATTACGTTTTTTTTAATTTGATCGCATTTGGCGGTGAAATGGTGGCATGAAATATACCAAAATTGGCCTAGATCAATACTTGGGGTTGTCTACTACACTACACTAAAGCTAAAACTACCCCAAAAAGCTCCCTACATGCTCCCTAATTAACCCCTTCACTGCTGGGTGTAATACACGTGTGGTGCGCAGTGGCATTTAGCGGCCTTCTAATTACCAAAATGCAACGCCAAAGTCATATATGTCTGCTATTTCTGAACAAAGGGGATCCCAGAGAAGAATTTACAACCATTTATGCCATAATTGCACAAGCTAATTGTAAATAATTTAAGTTAGAAACCAAAAGTTTGTGAAAAAAATTGTGAAAAGTGAACGATTTTTTGTATTTGATTGCATTTGGCGGTGAAATGGTGGCATGAAATATACCAAAATGGGCCTAGATCAATACTTTGGGTTGTCTACTAAAAAAAATATATACATGTCAATGGCTATTCAGAGATTCCTGAAAGATATCAGTGTTCCAATGTAACTATCGCTAATTTTGAAAAGAAATGGTTTGGAAATAGCAAAGTGCTACTTGTATTTATGGCCCTATAGTTTACAAAATAAGCAAAGAACATGTAAACATTGGGTATTTCTAAAATCAGGACAAAATTTAGAAACTATTTAGCACGGGTGTTTTTTGGTGGTTGTAGATGTGTAACAGATTTTGGGGGTCAAAGTTAGAAAAAGTGTGTTTTTTTCCATTTTTTCCTCATATTTTATAAAAAAAATTTATAGTAAATTATAAGATATGATGAAAATAATGGTATCTTTAGAAAGTCCATTTAATGGCGAGAAAAACGGTATATAATATGTGTGGGTACAGTAAATGAGTAAGAGGAAAATTACAGCTAAACACAAACACCTCAAAAATGTAAAAATAGCCTTGGTCCCAAACGGACAGAAAATTGAAAAGTGCTGTCGTCATTAAGGGGTTAAAAGGACCGATAAAAAGGGACTATAAACTGCTGGAAACACCTTAAAGGTGGGAGGTGCTGAAGCTCCGCCTCTTCACAGTAAGCACCGCCATCTTGGAGCACAACCTGCAACAGAACTGGTGCACACTCCTTCCATCTCTCATTATGTAATAAATGAACTCATTATACCATCTAAATGTACAGCGGTTTGCTTTTTAAGAACAGGTGCACACATAGATCAGTGGTGTTTTTTGCTTGGGATCAACATGCAGGGTACAGAGTGTGAGCTTTGCACTTTAATACAGTTTTAAAGTTATAAATAAATATATATAGACAAAAAGACTAAGGAATACTATAGATCAATGTAGCTGCTGCCCTATATTGTTTAGCAACATCACTAATCTGTAAATGCGCTGGGCTTCTGTTACAGGATGAGAGAGCCTCTATGCTCCAACATGGCGGCACCCAGCATGAAGAGGCGGAGCTTCACCATCTGGCACTTTTAAGGTGTTAAAAAAGGAGAACAGCGTAGGAGGGAGCTGCAGACACAGGAGGTGAGAAGTAACCGTTCTATTGTCATTATTACTTTGTTGCATCTAAAAGGGAGTACTTTTTTTGTAAAGCAGATCTTCTTGATGCTTGTGGGGTGTTGTCTCTGTCCACCAATAATACAGCTAGAGTCTTGCTTACCAGCGAGTAAGCAATGAATCCTTAAAGGAACATGAAACCCATTTTATTTATTTTATGACTCATATAGAGCATGCAATTTTTAACAGCTTTCTAATTTACTTCTGTTATCTGATTTGCTTTATTCTCTTGCTATCCTTTGTTGAAAATCATCTCTAGGTAGGCTCAGGAGCTGGCTGCTGATTGGTGGCTGCACATATATATCTCTCGTCATTGGCTTACTGATGTGTACAGCTAGCTCCCCGTAGTGCATTGCTACTGCTTCAAAAAAGGTTACTATAAGAACAAAGCAAATTTGATAATAATGGAAGTAAAATGGAAAGTTGTTTAAAATTGTTTGCTCTATCTGAATCATTAAAGAAAATGTTTGGGTTTCATGCCCCTTTGAGGCACAGCTGTACACAAGCAGCACTTCCTGCTAGCCTTTAACTGAACAGCTTCAGTTTAAAAGGGACATATACTGCTCAAGACACGTGCACTAGCCTGCCTAGCTATGCTCTTCATCAAAGGATACAAAGTGAAACAAGCCAATTTGATAACAAAGGTAAACAAGAAGGTTATTTGAAACTGTATACTCTATCTGAATCATGAATGTTTAATTTTTACTTCTTTCATGTTCCTTTAAAGGGACAGTTAACTCAAAAAATGTCTCCCATTTAATTTGTTACCAATGATCCACTTTACCTGCTGGAGTGTATTAAATTGTTTACAAGTATTTCCTTTATCCTTATATTGGCATTTTAAATAGTTGATTTAGCCTATGGTATCCCCACCTATTATGAAAGTTTTTGGCCTTAGGGCCAAGCTATAAATAAGCTGTGTAAACACAGCCAGCAGAAGAAATAACATTCCCAGTGGGGTATAGAAGAGATAAGGTAATAAAAATGTTAATTTTCCATTGTTCTCTCCAAATATTGATCTTTGGTTTACGGACAGATATAAGATAAAGAAGCAGGTATATGTACACAATGTGATAAAGTAATGAGATCTGATTATACCTACAAGCTCAACCCATTTTATTAGGTTGTGACTTCAAAACACAAAATCAGCTAATTCATATACACAAATAAACCTTAAAAAGCTAATTCTCATAAATGTTATACTCTGCAACTAGTACACAAACTAATTGGAAACACATCAAGGAAAAAAATGTTTTTATAGTATACTGTCCCTTTAACCCTTGTTCATGCAAAAAATATTTTAACATATTTCATATTAATGACAGAAATGTTTAGGGAATTCTGTACAGTAATGCCATACCTTACTCTTAGCTAATAAATGTATCATCTCTACATCATTTTTGCTATTTTTCACAAAATAATTAGGTTTTTTTTCTAATCCACTGACACAATATCTACACAATATATAAGGACTACACTTATAAAAACAGAATTTATGTTTACCTGATAAATTACTTTCTCCAACGGTGTGTCCGGTCCACGGCGTCATCCTTACTTGTGGGATATTCTCTTCCCCAACAGGAAATGGCAAAGAGCCCAGCAAAGCTGGTCACATGATCCCTCCTAGGCTCCGCCTACCCCAGTCATTCGACCGACGTTAAGGAGGAATATTTGCATAGGAGAAACCACATGATACCGTGGTGACTGTAGTTAAAGAAAATAAATTATCAGACCTGATTAAAAAACCAGGGCGGGCCGTGGACCGGACACACCGTTGGAGAAAGTAATTTATCAGGTAAACATAAATTCTGTTTTCTCCAACATAGGTGTGTCCGGTCCACGGCGTCATCCTTACTTGTGGGAACCAATACCAAAGCTTTAGGACACGGATGATGGGAGGGAGCAAATCAGGTCACCTAGATGGAAGGCACCACGGCTTGCAAAACCTTTCTCCCAAAAATAGCCTCAGAAGAAGCAAAAGTATCAAACTTGTAAAATTTGGTAAAAGTGTGCAGTGAAGACCAAGTCGCTGCCCTACATATCTGATCAACAGAAGCCTCGTTCTTGAAGGCCCATGTGGAAGCCACAGCCCTAGTGGAATGAGCTGTGATTCTTTCGGGAGGCTGCCGTCCGGCAGTCTCGTAAGCCAATCTGATGAAGCTTTTAATCCAAAAAGAGAGAGAGGTAGAAGTTGCTTTTTGACCTCTCCTTTTACCGGAATAAACAACAAACAAGGAAGATGTTTGTCTAAAATCCTTTGTAGCATCTAAATAGAATTTTAGAGCGCGAACAACATCCAAATTGTGCAACAAACGTTCCTTCTTCGAAACAGGTTTCGGACACAGAGAAGGTACGATAATCTCCTGGTTAATGTTTTTGTTAGAAACAACTTTTGGAAGAAAACCAGGTTTAGTACGTAAAACCACCTTATCTGCATGGAACACCAGATAAGGAGGAGAACACTGCAGAGCAGATAATTCTGAAACTCTTCTAGCAGAAGAAATTGCAACCAAAAACAAAACTTTCCAAGATAATAACTTAATATCAACGGAATGTAAGGGTTCAAACGGAACCCCCTGAAGAACTGAAAGAACTAAGTTGAGACTCCAAGGAGGAGTCAAAGGTTTGTAAACAGGCTTGATTCTAACCAGAGCCTGAACAAAGGCTTGAACATCTGGCACAGCTGCCAGCTTTTTGTGAAGTAACACAGACAAGGCAGAAATCTGTCCCTTCAGGGAACTTGCAGATAATCCTTTTTTCAATCCTTCTTGAAGGAAGGATAGAATCTTAGGAATCTTAACCTTGTCCCAAGGGAATCCTTTAGATTCACACCAACAGATATATTTTTTCCAAATTTTGTGGTAAATCTTTCTAGTTACAGGCTTTCTGGCCTGAACAAGAGTATCGATAACAGAATCTGAGAACCCTCGCTTCGATAAGATCAAGCGTTCAATCTCCAGGCAGTCAGCTGGAGTGAGACCAGGTTCGGATGTTCGAACGGACCTTGAACAAGAAGGTCTCGTCTCAAAGGTAGCTTCCATGGTGGAGCCGATGACATATTCACCAGATCTGCATACCAAGTCCTGCGTGGCCACGCAGGAGCTATCAAGATCACCGACGCCCTTTCCTGATTGATCCTGGCTACCAGCCTGGGGATGAGAGGAAACGGCGGGAATACATAAGCTAGTTTGAAGGTCCAAGGTGCTACTAGTGCATCCACTAGAGCCGCCTTGGGATCCCTGGATCTGGACCCGTAGCAAGGAACTTTGAAGTTCTGACGAGAGGCCATCAGATCCATGTCTGGAATGCCCCACAGTTGAGTGACTTGGGCAAAGATTTCCGGATGGAGTTCCCACTCCCCCGGATGCAATGTCTGACGACTCAGAAAATCCGCTTCCCAATTTTCCACTCCTGGGATGTGGATAGCAGACAGGTGGCAGGAGTGAGACTCCGCCCATAGAATGATTTTGGTCACTTCTTCCATCGCCAGGGAACTCCTTGTTCCCCCCTGATGGTTGATGTACGCAACAGTTGTCATGTTGTCTGATTGAAACCGTATGAACTTGGCCCTCGCTAGCTGAGGCCAAGCCTTGAGAGCATTGAATATCGCTCTCAGTTCCAGAATATTTATCGGTAGAAGAGATTCTTCCCGAGACCAAAGACCCTGAGCTTTCAGGGATCCCCAGACCGCGCCCCAGCCCATCAGACTGGCGTCGGTCGTGACAATGACCCACTCTGGTCTGCGGAAGGTCATCCCTTGTGACAGGTTGTCCAGGGACAGCCACCAACGGAGTGAGTCTCTGGTCCTCTGATTTACTTGTATCCTCGGAGACAAGTTCGTATAGTCCCCATTCCACTGACTGAGCATGCACAGTTGTAATGGTCTTAGATGAATGCGCGCAAAAGGAACTATGTCCATTGCCGCTACCATCAAGCCTATCACTTCCATGCACTGCGCTATGGAAGGAAGAGGAACGGAATGAAGTATCCGACAAGAGTCTAGAAGTTTTGTTTTTCTGGCCTCTGTCAGAAAAATCCTCATTTCTAAAGAGTCTATTATTGTTCCCAAGAAGGGAACCCTTGTTGACGGAGATAGAGAACTCTTTTCCACGTTCACTTTCCATCCGTGAGATCTGAGAAAGGCCAGGACGATGTCCGTGTGAGCCTTTGCTTGAGGAAGGGACGACGCTTGAATCAGAATGTCGTCCAAGTAAGGTACTACAGCAATGCCCCTTGGTCTTAGCACAGCTAGAAGGGACCCTAGTACCTTTGTGAAAATCCTTGGAGCAGTGGCTAATCCGAAAGGAAGCGCCACGAACTGGTAATGCTTGTCCAGGAATGCGAACCTTAGGAACCGATGATGTTCCTTGTGGATAGGAATATGTAGATACGCATCCTTTAAATCCACCGTGGTCATGAATTGACCTTCCTGGATGGAAGGAAGAATTGTTCGAATGGTTTCCATTTTGAACGATGGAACCTTGAGAAACTTGTTTAAGATCTTGAGATCTAAGATTGGTCTGAACGTTCCCTCTTTTTTGGGAACTATGAACAGATTGGAGTAGAACCCCATCCATTGTTCTCCTAATGGAACAGGATGAATCACTCCCATTTTTAACAGGTCTTCTACACAACGTAAGAATGCCTGTCTTTTTATGTGGTCTGAAGACAACTGAGACCTGTGGAACCTCCCCCATGGGGGAAGCCCCTTGAATTCCAGAAGATAACCTTGGGAGACTATTTCTAGCGCCCAAGGATCCAGAACATCTCTTGCCCAAGCCTGAGCGAAGAGAGAGAGTCTGCCCCCCACCAGATCCGGTCCCGGATCGGGGGCCAACATTTCATGCTGTCTTGGTAGCAGTGGCAGGTTTTTTGGCCTGCTTTCCCTTGTTCCAGCCTTGCATTGGTCTCCAAGCTGGCTTGGCTTGAGAAGTATTACCCTCTTGCTTAGAGGACGTAGCACTTTGGGCTGGTCCGTTTCTACGAAAGAGACGAAAATTAGGTTTATTTTTGGCCTTGAAAGGCCGATCCTGAGGAAGGGCGTGGCCCTTACCCCCAGTGATATCAGAGATAATCTCTTTCAAGTCAGGGCCAAACAGCGTTTTCCCCTTGAAAGGAATGTTAAGTAGCTTGTTCTTGGAAGACGCATCAGCTGACCAAGATTTCAACCAAAGCGCTCTGCGCGCCACAATAGCAAACCCAGAATTCTTAGCCGCTAACCTAGCCAATTGCAAAGTGGCGTCTAGGGTGAAAGAATTAGCCAACTTGAGAGCATTGATTCTGTCCATAATCTCCTCATAAGGAGGAGAATCACTATCGACCGCCTTTACCAGCTCATCGAACCAGAAACACGCAGCTGTAGCGACAGGGACAATGCATGAAATTGGTTGTAGAAGGTAACCCTGCTGAACAAACATCTTTTTAAGTAAACCTTCTAATTTTTTATCCATAGGATCTTTGAAAGCACAACTATCTTCTATGGGTATAGTGGTGCGTTTGTTTAAAGTGGAAACCGCTCCCTCGACCTTGGGGACTGTCTGCCATAAGTCCTTTCTGGGGTCGACCATGGGAAACAATTTTTTAAATATGGGGGGAGGGACGAAAGGAATACCGGGCCTTTCCCATTCTTTATTTACAATGTCCGCCACCCGCTTGGGTATAGGAAAAGCTTCTGGGAGCCCCGGGACCTCTAGGAACTTGTCCATTTTACATAGTTTCTCTGGGATGACCAACTTGTCACAATCATCCAGAGTGGATAATACCTCCTTAAGCAGAATGCGGAGATGTTCCAACTTAAATTTAAACGTAATCACATCAGGTTCAGCTTGTTGAGAAATGTTCCCTGAATCAGTAATTTCTCCCTCAGACAAAACCTCCCTGGCCCCATCAGACTGGTTTAGGGGCCCTTCAGAACCATTATTATCAGCGTCGTCATGCTCTTCAGTGTCTAAAACAGAGCAGTCGCGCTTACGCTGATAAGTGTGCATTTTGGCTAAAATGTTTTTGACAGAATTATCCATTACAGCCGTTAATTGTTGCATAGTAAGGAGTATTGGCGCGCTAGATGTACTAGGGGCCTCCTGAGTGGGCAAGACTCGTGTAGACAAAGGAGGGAATGATGCAGTACCATGCTTACTCCCCTCACTTGAGGAATCATCTTGGGCATCATTGTCATTGTCACATAAATCACATTTAATTAAATTAGAAGGAACTCTGGCTTCCCCACATTCAGAACACAGTCTATCTGGTAGTTCAGACATGTTAAACAGGCATAAACTTGATAACAAAGTACAAAAAACGTTTTAAAATAAAACCGTTACTGTCACTTTAAATTTTAAACTGAACACACTTTATTACTGCAATTGCGAAAAAATATGAAGGAATTGTTCAAAATTCACCAAAATTTCACCACAGTGTCTTAAAGCCTTAAAAGTATTGCACACCAAATTTGGAAGCTTTAACCCTTAAAATAACGGAACCGGAGCCGTTTTTAACTTTCACCCCTTTACAGTCCCTGGTATCTGCTTTGCTGAGACCCAACCAAGCCCAAAGGGGAATACGATACCAAATGACGCCTTCAGAAAGTCTTTTCTATGTATCAGAGCTCCTCACACATGCGACTGCATGTCATGCCTCTCAAAAACAAGTGCGCAACACCGGCGCGAAAATGAGGCTCTGCCTATGATTTGGGAAAGCCCCTAAAGAATAAGGTGTCTAAAACAGTGCCTGCCGATATAATCTTATCAAAATACCCAGATTAAATGATTCCTCAAGGCTAAATATGTGTTAATAATGAATCGATTTAGCCCAGAAAAAGTCTACAGTCTTAATAAGCCCTTGTGAAGCCCTTATTTACTATCTTAATAAACATGGCTTACCGGATCCCATAGGGAAAATGACAGCTTCCAGCATTACATCGTCTTGTTAGAATGTGTCATACCTCAAGCAGCAAGAGACTGCTCACTGTTCCCCCAACTGAAGTTAATTCCTCTCAACAGTCCTGTGTGGAACAGCCATGGATTTTAGTAACGGTTGCTAAAATCATTTTCCTCATACAAACAGAAATCTTCATCTCTTTTCTGTTTCTGAGTAAATAGTACATACCAGCACTATTTTAAAATAACAAACTCTTGATTGAATAATAAAAACTACAGTTAAACACTAAAAAACTCTAAGCCATCTCCGTGGAGATGTTGCCTGTACAACGGCAAAGAGAATGACTGGGGTAGGCGGAGCCTAGGAGGGATCATGTGACCAGCTTTGCTGGGCTCTTTGCCATTTCCTGTTGGGGAAGAGAATATCCCACAAGTAAGGATGACGCCGTGGACCGGACACACCTATGTTGGAGAAATAGGTTTATTGATGAGGCATTTCTTTCAGTCAAATATTTAAAAAATTTAAATGCTACTCAAGTGTTACTGCCAGAAAAAAAGTTCTATGTTTAAAGCTCAGGTTCATTTAAGGGGATAAGAAAGTTAAACTGACAGTGTACACAGAAAAGCTGCAGATAAAAGTTCATATTTAACCTTTTACCGCCGTTATGCCGTTATATTCCGTCCAAACGGTGCTGGGCTTTAGCGCAGTTAGGACAAAATACAACGTCATAGCCGTTGGATGTCCTGAAGCCAACTGCGCTTCCTGGATTTGATCGCGGTCTGGAGGGAGTTCCTAGCGTCATAGGGATGCCCCCCAGACCCGATCCCATAATTGAAATCTCACGATCGCATGCACAATCGCAGGATTTCAATTTGTCTACATCGGAACAACATTATGACCCTGTCATGAAAGGGTTAAAGCTAGTGCTCTCTCTCTACCATTCCCTCTAGAAGGTTGATTTATTTTGTTGCCTCTTCTTTACATACCTTTGCTGTAGCCATTACTTTAGTACAGGAAAAGCAGTGACTTTATATGATAAAATAAAAAAGGTAAATTAGTTCTTTGTAAACAATTTAAGACACTCCTGCAGCATATTTAAAATAGATCTCTGAGAACACATTAACAAGAACATTTTATAGTTCCCTAACCCGTTAATGACCAGCAACATACCTTGTACGTCACTGGTCTTTAATGGGGCTTGTTTTTTTTTGTTTTTTTTATAGCCCGGCTCTCGCTGCCAGCAACGAGGCTGAACTATAACAGGAGGCCTGCAAGAGGGAGGGAGATTGTAATAGTGTGAGACCCACGCTATTATGGGTCAAAACAAAGCTTAAAGGGAAAATCTAGTAAAAATTAAACGTTCATGATTCAGATAGGGCATGCAATTTTGAACAACTTTCTAATTTACTTTTATCACCAATTTCGCTTTGTTCCCTTGGTATTCTTTGTTGAAAGCTAAACCTAGGTAGGCTCATATGCTAATTTCTAAGCCCTTGAAGGCAGCCTCTTATCTCAGGGCATTTTGACAGTTTTTCACAGTCAGAGTGCGTTAGTTCATGCAATGTCAAAAGAACTAAAATAAGGAGGCAGTCTGCAGAGGCTTAGATACAAGATAATGACAGAGGTAAAAAGTATATTACTATAACAGTGTTAGTTATGCAAAACTGGGGAATGGGTAATAATAAAAGGGATTATCTATCTTTTTAAACAATCACATTTCTGGAGTAGACTGTCCCTTTAAGTACAAGCGACGTATAGGGTACGTCGCGGTTGACAAGGAGTTAAAAATCAAACATGGGCAATTCATACAAGTGTACAATTATCTAAAAAAAAAAAAAAAAAAAAAAAAAAATCCACTTCTATTATCAAACTTTCCTCTTTGTTTCTGTCTCATGAAATGTAGCTCTTTTCCATGTGTGAATACTGAGGTACACTCAGAAGCGTGCATGTGTCCTGAACATTATATGTAAAATATTGTTACAAACAATGTTGCAAGCACAGCTGCATATAGTGCTCAAGACGTGTGCACGCTCCTCAGCCCATCTAGGTATGCAGTATAGCTAGCTACGTTTTAACAAAGAGAAAGAGTTCTAAAAGAAGTAAATTGTTTTTTTTTTCTAAAATGTATGCTTTGTCTTAATCATGAGTTTAATTCTGACTTCCCTGCCCCCTAAAGGGCTAGGAGAACAATACACAAAATACAGATTTACGCAGAACTCCAATGATTGCAGGAGCCGTACAACAAAAGCATATAATTACAATCAACACTGCTTCTGCTTAGCACCTCTATTAAAAGACTATCACAGGTACATGCTACAACAATGGATTACATTCAGCATATTACCAACCCCAGGCTGGGAACACAATAGCCCTGAGCAGCTGTGTCTATTATATGAAAAAGGGAATTCATCTGCATCTGTATAACGCAGCTTTACAACACAAGAATGCCGCATTCATATCCTTAACATAAGGCCACACACTCCGCCAAGCAGAAAATGATCAATTAAAAATCCAGCTACTCACGGCTGAGTGAAGTCGTGGGTAACAAAGTCAGAACTCTTGAAAAGTAGAAAGATGTCGCTCAAGGTTTTGCATTTCAGAGAGCTGTTCAGTGCGATCCAGTAGGCGTCCTAGGAAAAGGAATGGTTTTAATGGTCAATAAATGTAAAAAAGTCATTAGTTACTAAGTAAACCTATAAAATGTTAAAATATACTATAAGTATGTGTGTTGCTTATTTATAATAGCCCCTAACTAGCCTCAGCTTTTAAACATAAGGAAGGTACAACATAATGGTGCCTGTTACTTTAAGTGGAGTTCTATGGGGGTGCTATGCACCTCCAAAAACACAGGTAGCACCATTGTTAAGGGGCTGTGAAGGGCTCCAGTTATTATGTGCATTGCGTCTTTCAACTTTTTCACTTTATTCGCTGCCCCCAATTAGCCACTCAGTCACTGGCTACTTTATGTAAACTAAAGCTTTACACTTCTTTCTTCAAAATCAAAATAAATAATATCATTAAAAAGATATCCAAGAAATTGCCACTTGGGCTTCTATGGGCTCATGAGTTTATTTCCCTCCTCATATATTATTCCTTTAGTTTATAATGTATCTTAGCGTTAAAGGGACACTCAAGTCAAAATTAAACTTTAATGGTTCAGATAGAGCATGCCATTTTAAACATCTTTACAATTTACTTCCCTTAACAAAATGTGCACAGTCTCCTACTGAGCATGCGCAAGAATATCACAGAATATACGTATTTGCATTTGTGTTTGGCTGATGGCTGTCACATGATACAGGAGGAGTGGAAATAGACATAATTTTGAAATTTGTCAGAATAAATAAATCTACTACTCATTTGAAGTCCAGACTAAGTGCTATGGCATTGTCTTTTTATCATTCATTTTTTGATTATGCAAATCCACTGTTTTTACTGGTCTTTTAATATGTTCACGCGTGGCCTGGGTTCAAAATATTGTTCTATGCAGATTCCCTATTGCATTGTCACATGATATTGAGGTTTGATCTCTTAGGACTTCTAGTATATGAGGTTCAAATTGGCCTCTTTCCAATATATATTTCTAAATGGCGTGTAGCAATCGCTTTCCGTTAATCTTCAATTCCAATTCAATAATAGTACTGGTGTCTTCATAACCAGGCTTTAAAATGGAATTGTGCAACCATGAATTCATAAAGGTACCTATTGCAATCTGATTCTATGCTAAACCATCTGAACACCATTTATATAGTGGTATGATGGGCATACTGGATGTTATTGCTCAATAATTATTGTCACTTAATATTTTACAAGTTTTGTTTGTTTTTGTATTTACAAATATTTAAAAAGTGTTCTCCCCAGGATCACACATCAACAAAACTGTCATGATTCTAATAGAGCCTACAATTTTAAGCAACTTTCTAATTTAATCTTATTATTAATTTTTCTTCATTCTCTTGGTATCTTTATTTGAAAATAAAAGAATGTAAGCTTAGGAGCCGGCCCATTTTTGGTTCAGGATCTGGGTAGCACTTGCTGATTGGTGGCTACATTAAGACACCAATCAGCAAGCGCTACCCAGGTACTGAACCAAACATGCACAGGCTTCAAAGCATACATTCCTGCTTTGTTAAACGGACACTAAACCCAAATTTTTCTTTTGTGATTCAGACAGAGCATGCAATTTTAAGAAACTTTCTAATTTATTCCTATTATCAAATTTTCTTCATTCTCTTGGTATCTTTATTTGAAATGCAAGAATGTAAGTTTAGATGCCAGCCCATCAAAAATGGAATTTGGAAATAATTGTGCTTTATACAAAAAATCATAACCACCATAAAAAGGGTGGGTCTCATGCCTTTAGGCAAGTTCTTACATAAATTGTTTTCTTTCATGTAATTGGCCATGAGCTAGTGACGTATGGGATAGAAATACCCAAGATGTGGAACTCCACACAAGAGTCACTAGAGAGGGAGGGATAAAAATAATAAAAGCCATTTTCCGCTGAAAAAATTAATCCACAACCCAAAATATAAGTTTATTCTCATAAATGAAAAGAAACAACTTAACCATAAGCAGAGGAGTCAAACTGAAAAAAACTGCTTCCAAAGAAGCAAATACATCAAAACAGTAGAATTTAGTAAATGTATGCAAAGAAGACCAAGTTGCTGCTTTGCAAATCTGATCAACTGAAGCTTCATTCTTAAAAGAGCACGAAGTGGAGACTGATCTAGTAGAATGAGCTGTAATTCTCTGAGGCGGAGGCTGACCCGACTCCAAATAAGCCTGATGAATCAAAAGCTTTAACCAAGATGCCAAGGAAATGGCAGAAGCCTTCTGACCTTTCCTAGAACCAGAAAATATAACAAATAGACTAGAAGTCTTCCTGAAATCTTTAGTAGCTTCAACATAATATTTTAAAGCTCTTACAACATCCAACGAATGTAAGGATCTCTCCAAAGAATTCTTAGGATTAGGACACAAAGGAGGAACCACAATTTCTCTATTAATGTTGTTAGAATTCACAACCTTAGGTAGAAATTTAAATGAAGTCCGCAAAACTGCCTTATCTTGATGGAAAATCAAAAAAGGAGATTCACAAGAAAGAGTAGATAATTCGGAAACTCTTCTAGCAGAAGAGATGGCCAAAAGGAACAACACTTTCCAAGAAAGTAATTTAATGTCCAGAGAATGCGTAGGCTCAAACAGAGAAGCCTGTAAAGCCTTCAAAACCAAATTAAGACTCCAAGGAGGAGACATTGATTTAATGACAGGCTTGATACAGACCAAAGCCTGTACAAAACAGTGAATATCAGGAAGCTTAGCAATCTTTCTGTGAAATAAAACAGAAAGAACAGATATTTGTCCCTTCAAGGAACTTGCAGACAAACCTTTATTCAAACCATTCTGAAGAAACTGTAAAATTCTAGGAATTCTAAAAGAATGCCAAGAGAATTTATGAGAACACCATGAAATATAAGTCTTCCAAACTCGATAAGAAATCTTCCTAGAAACAGATTTACAAGCCTGCAACATAGTATTAATCACAGAGTCAGAGAAACCTCTACGACTAAGCACTAGGCGTTCAATTTCCATACCTTCAAATTTAATGATTTGAGATCCTGATGGAAAAACGGATCTTGAGACAGAAGGTCTGGTCTTAAAAGGAAGTGGCTAAGATTGGCAACTGGACATCCGAACAAGATCCGCATACCAAAACCTGTGAGGCCATGCTGGAGCTACCAGCAACACAAACGATTGTTCCATGAAGATCTTCGAGATCACTCTTGGAAGAAGAACTAGAGGCGGGAAAATATAAGCAGGTTTGGTAACACCAAGGAACTGCTAATGCATCCACTGCCTCCGCCTGAGGATTCCTGGACCTGGACAGGTATCAGGGAAGTTTCTTGTTTAGATGGGAATCCATCAGATCTATTTCTGGAAGACCCCACGTCTGAACAATCTGAGAAAACACATCTGGATGGAGCGACCACCCCCCCGGATGTAAAGTCTGACGGCTGAGATAATCCGCTTCCCAATTGTCTACACCTGGGATATGAACCGCAGAAATTAGACAGGAGCTGGATTCCGCCCAAGCAAGTATCCGAGATACATCTTTCATAGCTTGAGGACTGTGAGTCCCACCCTGATGATCAACATATGCTACAGTTGTGATATTGTCTGTCTGAAAACAAATGAACAGTTCTCTCTTCAACAGAGGCTAAACCTGAAGAGCCCTGAAAATAGCACAGAATTCTAAAATATTGATTGGTAACCTTGCCTCTTGAGATTTCCAAACCCCTTGTGCTGTCAGAGATCCCCAGACAGCTCCCCAACCTGAAAGACTTGCATCTGTTGTGATCACAGTCCAGGTTGGACAAACAAAAGAGGCCCCTTGAACTATACGATGGTGATCTAACCACCAAGTCAGAGAGAGTCGAACATTGGGATTTAAGCATATTAATTGTGATATCTTTGTATAATCCCTGCACCACTGATTCAGCATACAAAGTTGGAGAGGTCTCATATGAAAACTAGCAAAAGGGATCGCGTCCAATGCTGCAGTCATGAGACCTAAAACTTCCATGCACATAGCTACTGAAGGGAATGATTGAGACTGAAGGTTCCGACAAGCGGAAACCAATTTTAATCATCTCTTGTCTGTTAGAGACAGAGTCATGGACACAATCTATCTGGAAACCTAAAAAGGTGACCCTTGTCTGAGGAATCAAGGAACTTTTTGGTAAATTGATCCTCCAACCATGTCTTTGAAGAAACAACACTAGTTGATTCGTGTGAGATTCTGCAGAATGTAAAGACTGAGCTAATACCAAGATATCGTCCAAATACGGAAACACCGCAATACCCCGTTCTCTGATTACATAGAGTAGGGCACCGAGAACCTTTGAAAAGATTCTTGAAGCTGTCGCTAGGCCAAATGGAAGAGCGACAAGTTGGTAATGCTTGTCTAGAAAAGAGAATCTCAGAAACTGATAATGGTCTGGATGAATCGGAATATGAAGATATGCATCCTGTAAGTCTATCGTGGACATAAAATGCCCTTGCTGAACAAAAGGCAGAATAGTTACATAGTCACTATTTTGAAAGTTGGCATTCTTACAAGACGATTCAAAATTTTCAGATCCAGAACTGGTATGAATGAATTTTCTTTCTTTGGGACAATGAATAGATTTGAATAAAACCCCAGACCCTGTTCCTGAAACAGAACTGGTATGATTACCCCTGAAAGCTCCTGGTCTTAAACAGTGTTCCCCCTAAGGCCAGTTTTGTGTGTGGCCCAGCAGTGAAACAGTTAACAAGAGAACCATACCTTTAAGTCTGCATTGTGCAGTATTTGCTAATTGCAGGGTGTGGTTACCAAATTAACTATTTCATTGCTGGGCCACACAGAAAACTGGCCTTAGAGGGAACACTGTTCTTAAAAACATTTCAGAAAAGCCTGAGCCTTTACTGGATTTGCTGAGATACGTGAGAGAAAAAAAATCTTCTCACAGGAGGTCTTACTCTGAATCCTATTCGGTACCCTTGAGAGACAATACTCTGAAATCCATTGATTTTGGACAGAATCTGCTCAAATGTCTTGGAAGAATCTTAATTTGCCCCCTACCAGCTGGGCTAGAATGAGGGCTGCACCTTCATGCAGACTTGGGGGCTGGCTTTGGTTTCTTAAATGGTTTGGATTTACTCCAACTTGAAGAAGGTTTCCAATTGGAACCAGATTCTTTGGGGGAAGGATTAGGTTTCTGTTTCTCATTTTGTCGAAAGGAATGAAAACAGTTAGAAGCTTTAGATTTACCCTTAGGTCTTTTATCCTGAGGCAAAAAAACTCCCTTTCCCCCAGTGACAGTTGAAATAATCTAATCCAACTGAGAACCAAAATAAATTATTACCTTGGAAAGAAGAGATAGTAATCTAGACTTGGATACCATGTCAGCATTCCAATATTTGAGCCAAAAAGCTCTTCTAGTTAAAATAGCTGAAGACATAGATTTAACATCAATTTTGATGATATCAAAAATGGCATCACAGATAAAATGATTAGCATGTTGAAACAAGCGAACAATGCTAGACAAATCAGGATCCATTTCCTGTTGCGCTAAACTTTCCAACCAAAAAGTTGATGCAGCTGCAACATCAGCCATAGAAATGGCAGGCCTGAGAAGATAGCCAGAATATAAAAAAGGTTTTCCTTAGATAAGATTCAAGTTTCCTATCTAAAGGGTTCTTAAAGGAAGTACTATCTTCTATAGGAATAGTAGTACATTTGGCAAGAGTAGGAATAGCCCCATCAACTTTGGTGATCTTTTCCCAAAACTCCAAACTAACTGCTGGCAAAGGATACAATTTTTTAAACCTTGAAGAAGGGATAAAAGAAGTACCAGGCCTATTCCATTCCTTAGAAATCATATCAGAAATAGCATCAGGAACTGGAAAAACCTCTGGAGTAACCACAGGAGGTTTATAAACATAATTTAAACGTTTACTAGCTTTAGTATCAAGAGGACTAGTTTTCATAATATCCAATGTAATCAACACTTCTTTTAACAAGGAACAAATATACTCCATTTTAAATAAATAAGTAGATTTGTCAGTGTCAATATCTGAGGAAGGATCTTCTGAATCAGATAGATCCTCATCAGAGAAGGATAATTCAGTATGTTGACGCAATAAACATCTGCATTTTGTGACCTCGCAAGCCTAATTTTGCCAGCGAAAATTTAATGAAAAAGCAGTCAATTTGAATAAAGACTATACCCCAGGTAAGAAAAATATTTTCCTAAATATGTTTTTTTCCCAAATATGAAACTGATAGTCTGCAAAAGGAAATATACATAAACCTTATAACAGAGAACCTATGAAAAAGATTTCCCGTGAGGAAAACCATAGAATTCAATAGGGGATACTCCCTTCACATCCCTCTGACATTAACTGTACTCCGAGAGGAATCGGGCTTTAAAATGCTGAGAAGTGCATATCAACGAAGAAAATCAAGCACAAACTTACTTTGCCACCTCCATAAGAGGCAAAGTTAATAAAACTTAATTGTGGGTGTGGTGAGGGGTTTATTTATAGGCATTTTGAGGTTTGGGAAAATTTGCCCCTCCTTGTAGGATTGTATATCCCATACGTCACTAGCTCATGAACTCTTGCCAATTACATGAAAGAAATTGATAAGTGTAAATTAAAAAGTTGCATGCTCTACCTGAATCATGAAAGATAAATTTTGACTAGACTGTCCCCTTAAACCAATACTAAGCTGGAATTTGCTACATTTTTATGCACAAATTATAATGAAAACAATGTATACTAATTATACAGTTAATTTGTGCTTTGAATAGCTTTAAAGGGAAAGTCTAGTCAAAGTTAAATTTTCATGATTCAGATACGACATGCAATTTTAAACAACTTTCCAATTTACTTTTATCTTAAAATTTGCTTTGTTCTTTTGGTATTCTTTGCAGAAAGCTAAACCTAGGTAGACTCAAACTGATTTATAAACTGTTAAAAGTCTTATCTCAGTATTTTCACAGTTAGACAGTAGAGTTAAAGTGTCAGTCTGATTGGATAAAGTGCAAGTCTGTCAAAAGAACTGTGATAAAGGGGCAGTCTGCAGAGGCTTCGATACAAAGTAATCACAGAGGTAAAAAGTGTATTTATATAACTGTGTTGGTTATGCAAAACTAGGGAATGAGTAATAAAGGGATTATCTCTTTTTAAACAACAAAAATTCTGGGAGTAGACTGTCCCTTTAATTAGCATTTATAAATAACAGAAAATGTTATAATATTGCAAAGTATTACACTGCCCCCTCCCCGCTGGCAAAACTATCTGTGGAGAACACTGCTTATTATACTGTATTTTAACAGTTCTGAAACTGTAAAGCGTGAACCCGGTCCCTGCAACATGTACAAATGAGAGTGCACCTGTGTTACTAGGTTTTTATAGGGGATGACTTCATTTGTGTCCAAAACAAGGTCATGACAGTGAATTTTTCAGTGCATCATTATTGAACTCACATTCATGAAAACGTGATCCCATTTAGAAGGTTAATAATGTATGCCCATTACACCAAGACACAAATGAATGAGATGGTTTACCAGTGGTGAGGATGGAATCGGATTACAATAGGTTAACCTCAGACATGTAAATTAGCATTTCTCTTCCACAGTGAATAAAGAGGTTCATTCAAGAGCATGTTACTGTAACATTAAGAGATTGGAAAGTGATATTGTTTTTGTCAGTTTCGGGTGGCCTCCCAGTTTCAATTCCAATAACTGGTACTTAATGGTCTTTTTGTAAAAGTTTCTTTTGAAAAGGTAGTTTAAAGCACGGATCCATTTCGTATATTGATCACTTGGAAAACTCAGAGCAATTTGTCCAGAAAGCAAAAAAAAAAAAAAAAACAACATAATTTATGTAAGAACTTACCTGATAAATTCATTTCTTTCATATTAGCAAGAGTCCATGAGCTAGTGACGTATGGGATATACATTCCTACCAGGAGGGGCAAAGTTTCCCAAACCTCAAAATGCCTATAAATACACCCCTCACCACACCCACAATTCAGTTTAACGAATAGCCAAGAAGTGGGGTGATAAAAAAGTGCGAAAGCATATAAAATAAGGAATTGGAATAATTGTGCTTATACAAAATCATAACCACCACAAAAAGGGTGGGCCTCATGGACTCTTGCTAATATGAAAGAAATGAATTTATCAGGTAAGTTCTTACATAAATTATGTTTTCTTTCATGTAATTAGCAAGAGTCCATGAGCTAGTGACGTATGGGATAATGACTACCCAAGATGTGGATCTTTCCACACAAGAGTCACTAGAGAGGGAGGGATAAAATAAAGACAGCCAATTCCTGCGGAAAATAATCCACACCCAAAATAAAGTTTAACGAAAAACATAAGCAGAAGAATCAAACTGAAACCGCTGCCTGAAGTACTTTTCTACCAAAAACTGCTTCAGAAGAAGAAAATACATCAAAATGGTAGAATTTAGTAAAAGTATGCAAAGAGGACCAAGTTGCTGCTTTGCAAATCTGGTCAACCGAAGCTTCATTCCTAAACGCCCAGGAAGTAGAAACTGACCTAGTAGAATGAGCTGTAATTCTCTGAGGCGGAGTTTTACCCGACTCAACATAAGCAAGATGAATTAAAGATTTCAACCAAGACGCCAAAGAAATGGCAGAAGCTTTCTGGCCTTTTCTAGAACCGGAAAAGATAACAAATAGACTAGAAGTCTTACGGAAAGACTTCGTAGCTTCAACATAATATTTCAAAGCTCTAACAACATCCAAAGAATGCAACGATTTCTCCTTAGAATTCTTAGGATTAGGACATAATGAAGGAACCACAATTTCTCTACTAATGTTGTTGGAATTCACAACTTTAGGTAAAAATTCAAAAGAAGTTCGCAACACCGCCTTATCCTGATGAAAAATCAGAAAAGGAGACTCACAAGAAAGAGCAGATAATTCAGAAACTCTTCTGGCAGAAGAGATGGCCAAAAGGAACAAAACTTTCCAAGAAAGTAATTTAATGTCCAATGAATGCATAGGTTCAAACGGAGGAGCTTGAAGAGCTCCCAGAACCAAATTCAAACTCCAAGGAGGAGAAATTGACTTAATGACAGGTTTTATACGAACCAAAGCTTGTACAAAACAATGAATATCAGGAAGAATAGCAATCTTTCTGTGAAAAAGAACAGAAAGAGCAGAGATTTGTCCTTTCAAGGAACTTGCGGACAAACCCTTATCTAAACCATCCTGAAGAAACTGTAAAATTCTCGGTATTCTAAAAGAATGCCAAGAAAAATGATGAGAAAGACACCAAGAAATATAAGTCTTCCAGACTCTATAATATATCTCTCGAGATACAGATTTACGAGCCTGTAACATAGTATTAATCACAGAGTCAGACAAACCTCTTTGACCAAGAATCAAGCGTTCAATCTCCATACCTTTAAATTTAAGGATTTCAGATCCTGATGGAAAAAAGGACCTTGTGACAGAAGGTCTGGTCTTAACGGAAGAGTCCACGGTTGGCAAGAGGCCATCCGGACAAGATCCGCATACCAAAACCTGTGAGGCCATGCCGGAGCTACCAGCAGAACAAACGAGCATTCCTTCAGAATCTTGGAGATTACTCTTGGAAGAAGAACTAGAGGCGGAAAGATATAGGCAGGATGATACTTCCAAGGAAGTGATAATGCATCCAACTGCCTCCGCCTGAGGATCCCGGGATCTGGACAGATACCTGGGAAGTTTCTTGTTTAGATGGGACGCCATCAGATCTATTTCTGGAAATTCCCACATTTGAACTATCTGAAGAAATACCTCTGGGTGAAGAGACCATTCGCCCGGATGCAACGTTTGGCGACTGAGATAATCCGCTTCCCAATTGTCTATACCTGGGATATGAACCGCAGAGATTAGACAGGAGCTGGATTCCGCCCAAACCAAAATTCGAGATACTTCTTTCATAGCCAGAGGACTGTGAGTCCCTCCTTGATGATTGATGTATGCCACAGTTGTGACATTGTCTGTCTGAAAACAAATGAACGATTCTCTCTTCAGAAGAGGCCAAAACTGAAGAGCTCTGAAAATTGCACGGAGTTCCAAAATATTGATCGGTAATCTCACCTCCTGAGATTCCCAAACTCCTTGTGCCGTCAGAGATCCCCACACAGCTCCCCAACCTGTGAGACTTGCATCTGTTGAAATTACAATCCAGGTCGGAAGCACAAAAGAAGCCCCCTGAATTAAACGATGGTGATCTGTCCACCATGTTAGAGAGTGTCGAACAATCGGTTTTAAAGATATTAATTGAGATATCTTCGTGTAATCCTTGCACCATTGCTTCAGCATACAGAGCTGAAGAGGTCGCATGTGAAAACGAGCAAAGGGGATCGCGTCCAATGCAGCAGTCATAAGACCTAGAATTTCCATGCATAAGGCTACCGAAGGGAATGATTGTGACTGAAGGTTTCGACAAGCTGCAATCAATTTTAGACGTCTCTTGTCTTTTAAAGACAGAGTCATGGACACTGAATCCATCTGGAAACCCAGAAAGGTTACCCTTGTCTGAGGAATCAAAGAACTTTTTGGTAAATTGATCCTCCAACCATGATCTTGAAGAAACAACACAAGTCGATTCGTATGAGATTCTGCTAAATGTAAAGACTGAGCAAGTACCAAGATATCGTCCAAATAAGGAAATACCACAATACCCTGTTCTCTGATTACAGACAGAAGGGCACCGAGAACCTTTGTAAAAATTCTTGGAGCTGTAGCTAGGCCAAACGGCAGAGCCACAAACTGGTAATGCTTGTCCAGGAAAGAGAATCTCAGGAACTGATAATGATCTGGATGAATCGGAATATGCAGATATGCATCCTGTAAATCTATTGTGGACATATAATTCCCTTGCTGAACAAAAGGCAAGATAGTCCTTACAGTTACCATCTTGAACGTTGGTATTCTTACATAACGATTCAATATTTTTAGATCCAGAACTGGTCTGAAGGAATTCTCCTTCTTTGGTACAATGAAGAGATTTGAATAAAACCCCATCCCCTGTTCCGGAACTGGAACGGGCATAATTACTCCAGTCAACTCTAGATCTGAAACACATTTCAGAAATGCTTGAGCTTTTACTGGATTTACTGGGACACGGGAAAGAAAAAATCTCTTTGCAGGAGGTCTCATCTTGAAACCAATTCTGTACCCTTCTGAAACAATGCTCTGAATCCAAAGATTGTGAACAGAATTGATCCAAATTTCCTTGAAAAAACGTAACCTGCCCCCTACCAGCTGAGCTGGAATGAGGGCCGCACCTTCATGTGGACTTAGAAGCAGGCTTTGCCTTTCTAGCTGGCTTGGATTTATTCCAGACTGGAGATGGTTTCCAAACTGAAACTGCTCCTGAGGATGAAGGATCAGGCTTTTGTTCTTTGTTGAAACGAAAGGAACGAAAACGATTATTAGCCCTGTCTTTACCTTTAGATTTTTTATCCTGTGGTAAAAAAGTTCCTTTCCCACCAGTAACAGTTGAAATAATAGAATCCAACTGAGAACCAAATAATTTGTTACCCTGGAAAGAAATGGAAAGTAAAGTTGATTTAGAAGCCATATCAGCATTCCAAGTTTTAAGCCATAAAGCTCTTCTAGCTAAAATAGCTAGAGACATAAACCTGACATCAACTCTGATAATATCAAAAATGGCATCACAGATAAAATTATTAGCATGCTGTAGAAGAATAATAATATCATGAGAATCATGATGTGTTACTTGTTGCGCTAAAGTTTCCAACCAAAAAGTTGAAGCTGCAGCAACATCAGCCAAAGATATAGCAGGTCTAAGAAGATTACCTGAACACAGATAAGCTTTTCTTAGAAAGGATTCAATTTTCCTATCTAAAGGATCCTTAAACGAAGTACCATCTGACGTAGGAATAGTAGTACGTTTAGCAAGGGTAGAAATAGCCCCATCAACTTTAGGGATTTTGTCCCAAAATTCTAATCTGTCAGACGGCACAGGATATAATTGCTTAAAACGTTTAGAAGGAGTAAATGAATTACCCAATTTATCCCATTCTTTGGAAATTACTGCAGAAATAGCATTAGGAACAGGAAAAACTTCTGGAATAACCATAGGAGCTTTAAATACCTTATCCAAACGTTTAGAATTAGTATCAAGAGGACCAGAATCCTCTATTTCTAAAGCAATTAGTACTTCTTTAAGTAAAGAACGAATAAATTCCATTTTAAATAAATATGAAGATTTATCAGCATCAACCTCTGAGACAGACTCCTCTGAACCAGAAGAGTCATCAGAATCAGAATGATGATGTTCATTTAAAAATTCATCTGTAGGGAGAGAAGTTTTAAAAGATTTTTTACGTTTACTAGAAGGAGAAATAACAGACATAGCCTTCTTTATGGATTCAGAAACAAAATCTCTTATGTTATCAGGAACATTCTGCACCTTAGATGTTGAAGGAACTGCAACAGGCAATGGTACTTTACTAAAGGAAATATTATCTGCTTTAACAAGTTTGTCATGACAATCAATACAAACAACAGCTGGAGGAATAGCTACCAAAAGTTTACAGCAGATACACTTAGCTTTGGTAGATCCAGCACTAGACAGCGATTTTCCTGTAGTATCTTCTGACTCAGATGCAACGTGAGACATCTTGCAATATGTAAGAGAAAAAACAACATATATATAAAGCAAAATTGATCAAATTCCTTAAATGACAGTTTCAGGAATGGGAAAAAATGCCAAAGAACAAGCTTCTAGCAACCAGAAGCAATGAAAAAAGAGACTTAAATAATGTGGAGACAAAAGCGACGCCCATATTTTTTCGCGCCAAATAAGACGCCCACATTATTTGGCGCCTAAATGCTTTTGGCGCCAAAATGACGCCACATCCGGAACGCCGACATTTTTGGCGCAAAATAACGTCAAAAAAATGACGCAACTTCCGGCGACACGTATGACGCCGGAAACGGAAAAAGAATTTTTGCGCAAAAAAAGTTCGCGCCAAGAATGACGCAATAAAATGAAGCATTTTCAGCCCCCGCGAGCCTAACAGCCCACAGGGAAGAGTCAAATTTTTGAAGGTAAGAAAAAATTATTAAATCAAATGCATTATCCCAAATATGAAACTGACTGTCTGAATAATAAGGAAAGTTGAACATTCTGAGTCAAGGCAAATAAATGTTTGAATACATATATTTAGAACTTTATAAACAAAGTGCCCAACCATAGCTTAGAGTGTCACAGAAAATAAGATTTACTTACCCCAGGACACTCATCTACATGTTTGTAGAAAGCCAAACCAGTACTGAAACGAGAATCAGCAGAGGTAATGGTATATATAAGAGTATATCGTCGATCTGAAAAGGGAGGTAAGAGATGAATCTCTACGACCGATAACAGAGAACCTATGAAATAGACCCCGTAGAAGGAGATCACTGCATTCAAATAGGCAATACTCTCCTCACATCCCTCTGACATTCACTGCACGCTGAGAGGAAAACCGGGCTCCAACTTGCTGCGGAGCGCATATTAACGTAGAATCTAGCACAAACTTACTTCACCACCTCCATCGGAGGCAAAGTTTGTAAAACTGAATTGTGGGTGTGGTGAGGGGTGTATTTATAGGCATTTTGAGGTTTGGAAACTTTGCCCCTCCTGGTAGGAATGTATATCCCATACGTCACTAGCTCATGGACTCTTGCTAATTACATGAAAGAAAAAAACATTTGTGGAGCAAATAGACGATAGATTGTGATCAACCCCTCTATGACTTAAGTCCAAGAAGGTATTCGAATGAGGAATCCCCTGAACCTATAGACAAAGAAGTACAACACACGTTTGGTATTGCCATGCAACTGAGGAAACTCTGAAGATTGGTGGGTTTTGAGGTCTGTGCCTCTAAGTGCACTCTGGTGCATTGGTACGAACGACTAGCTCAAGAATATGCTTAAATCTTGCAGAGCAACAAAGGGCTTCTGTAGGACTTTTCAGAGGATGTCTCAAAATATCTAAAGATATTCAGAACATTAGCTTACAAGTTGGAGCAGCTCACAATTCTGCGACCAATCATGGCTGCTACCCAGAAGTTCCCAAAGTTTCTGTCACCTCTGTCTTCCTATAAGCTAAACACATTAAGGTCATTGGACCTTTTCTTCTACATTTTATTTTTTTAGACCACGCTCCCTTATAACCCCAGGACAAGCATCCATATGGTCTGTTTAATGTACATGTACAATATCTTCCTTTTTTATGTGCAGATGTTCATGTGATATTATCTAGTCAGCTTTTTACAGATATGCTGAAGCATTTTGTTATCATTCCCCTGATTTAGCATATGGTACCATACCCCTTTTAGAGATTATGGCTGATTACAAGGGCATAAAAGTGATTTTTCATTTAATACATTGACATCTTGTTTGCTGCATTGTTATTCAATAGCCAACACTACCCCACCTGTCTATTTTGGAGCAGCAAGTCCAGATTTTTTTACTTGAGCAGACAAGACTTGCCACAGAAATAGGTTTCTGAAGTCTGCAGTCCACACTTTCATATCACAAAACTGGAAAATCCTTTATTCTCAGAATTAAATTACAGGAAAAAGGGGGAACAACTAAATTATACAGCAGTTGTTTTACTACACATAATTAAACATACACTCTGTGTTTCATTTCTGTTCATTTTTGTGGAGCCTTGTTTCTTCTACATATACAGTTGTATTGTAGACGTTGTTCCTAGGAGCCATAGGACATGTATGCTGCAGTACTTGATATGCACATACTTTTTAATTTAGCCGTGAAATTCTAAATACCCCACGCTCCGACTGCCCACTTCAAAACTACAATTTTTTTTGTGAGCTAATGGTTTGAACTGTTCTCCAGTTGGCGCTCTAGCTACAAAAAAGTGCCGTATGGCTAGAGCGCCAATTACAGAACAGTTCAAAACATTAGCTCAGCAAAAAGATTTACTTTTTAAGTGGGCGGCCGGAGCGCAGGGTATTAAAATGACACAGCTAGATTTAGTTAGTTACAGGGCATCTTCATTAGAAGTAATCAATTAAAGTCCATATTAATAATCGGGACCTGATTTTAAAACATGTAAAGTTTTCCATCACTTTAAATATTTTAATGGGTGATTAAATGTTGGGTTTAAAGTTCCTATAACTGTATCTATTAATTTATGTAATACGTATACATTTTATTTTCTAGCCAATACTATAACTATCATTTTTTGTTGGCATGTATGTATATATGGTATGTATGTATGTATATATGGTATGTATGTATGGTATGTATGTATGTATGGTATGTATGTATGTATGGTATGTATGTATGTATGGTAGGTATGTATGTATGTATGGTAGGTATGTATGTATGGTAGGTATGTATGTATGGTAGGTATGTATGTATGGTAGGTATGTATGTATGGTAGGTATGCATGCATGTATGTATGTTTGGTATGTATGTATGTTATGTATGGTTGGTTGGTATGTATGTATGTATGTATGTTAGGTAGGTATGTATGTATGTATTCTGAGGGATGGTATAAAAAGCGCAGAGAAAAAACACCAAACTCCTGGTTTACCTAAAAAGTCCCTAATATAGGTAAATAGAGTAAACAAAAAGTTAAATTAACACAGGAGCGCTATAGCTAAAAGTGTCAAACTGAAGTAAAACAAGTGTAGCAAATTATTAAAAAATCAGTGTAACAAATTATTAAACATCAGTAGTAATGGGACACATAAATATGTGTCAAAATTAAGTGCTAGAATATATCAATGGAGTGAAATACTTAGTGATAAAGTGATTCGTGCATATTATGATTGATCAACTAAAGTGTTAATAAATGTGTATAATCAAATAAGGTGAACAGTGACAAGTGTGCTATTTAGCAGGCTCTGCCTAAAATTTAATACAGCAGAAAATGAATAACAATTAACAAACACAAAAAATATATTTGTAATAAAAACGGACGTCTCCGTATATAGAAAAGGGATTTTGCCAGTCCACAAAAAGTGTAAAATGTTTATCCTTATGGCCAATTGGATATGAGCAGTCCAAGTATATAATGTTTTGTAGATAAATGAGACAGGCTTACCCCCAAACAATGCGTCTCTTGATGAAGGAAAAAAAGAGAAAATTACCACCTAGTTGAAACAAAAACCCACTTTAAAGAAGTGGACTCTAATAGTTTCATACATGCCAACAGTTGCCATCTCCAACAATGGAAAGACAACATCCCTTTTGGCCAAAGTCTAAGGATTAAGAAAAACTGTTCTAGACCCCAAGACTTTGAAAATCAGATTGGGATCCTAATGGAAAAATTCTTAGATAGAGGTTACAAAAAAGAGACTGTAAATAAGGCTGTAATACGGGCTAGGGAGACTGATAGAAAATCACTGCTCTCATATAAACAAAAGACTAATATAGAGAATACAGAGGTAATCAATATAGTATAGCGTGGACCATGGTCTTATGAGAAAAATTTTAAATAAAAACTGGGGCATACTCAAAGCAGATCCTATTATAGGAGACTCTTTACCACCAAGACCTAAAATGATATTTAGAAAATCCAAAAATTTCAAATCTATCCTGGCACCCAGTGCATATAATACGAAAACAATGACACCCATACAGAAAAATTTACAAGGAGGGAAAGTATTAGGCTTCTTTCCCTGTTACTCCTGTAAGGCCTGTAAGTTCAGTGACAAAAGAAGCGCAGTAAAAGTTCATAAATCTGGAGAAGAATTCAGTATTAAAGAGTGCATTAGATGCACCACTAAAGGGGTCATTTATATTTTAAAATGTACGTGTGATTTAATATATTTTGGGGAAACAAAAAGAATGATAAAAGACAGGATAAGGGAACATCTCCTATGTATTGAAAAGGGAGTAGAAGACACTAATCTCTATAAACATTTTAAATTAGTGCATAATGGAAGAACCTCTGATTTAAAATATTGGGGGATAGCACATTTTAAACAGAATTGGAGGGGTGGGAATATAGAAATAATTTTAAAACTTAAAGAGGCAGAACTCATATACAGATATGATACTCTATTCACCGCTGGCCTGAATTCAGAGTTAGACATCTCCCCATTTTTATTAGACTAAATTTATGTCATATACACAATAATTTTCCCTTGCTTTTAAGTTTATTAGTGTCCTTTTATGTTGACTATTACACCACATATTATATATTTTAAAATGTATATACTCTATTTTAATGTATCTCCATAATAAGGATACATATTAAAGAATTTTTCCAACTAGTCCATTCCATATAAGGGCTTAAATTCATTTATATATTCACTTCATTATGAAAGTTCCTTATTTCTATATTGAGTAACAACACCATTATCATTATAATTTGTAACTGACAGTTTTTAGATGAGTATATGAAATACACATATATATTTATATTTTATTTATGTGTTTTTGACAATTTTTAATGACAATTGCAGTTTTAGTTTCTTGTATTTTATCTTATGTATTGCTGCTTTTAACATATGTATATTTTGCCAATACCACCTTTAAATAATGATAACACCCCCTCTCTATGACCAATTAAAAGTGGCCAATAAGAGATCAAGATACACCTTTAAAAAAGGTGCACCTGTTGCAACACCTCATCTTGAGAAAGCCCTGTAGAGGGAGAAACGCGTTGATGTTTGTTGCCATTATTAAAAATTTTAGGAGTATTTTACAGCCACAAATTGCTGTCACAGATTGATGCCTGTCTGCCGTCTGTGAAACTCTGAAAATCTTGAACTTTGTACTATTCTGGTACTTATTTATGCACCGAAACTACAAGCTGTATTAAAGGTACAAAAGAGGAACTTTATATCTACTTGAACAGCTGCACTTCACATACAGCACCCTTTTTCCAGTATCCTGCGTGCTTTGGGCACATAAAGAGCGGATATTCTGTGGTTGTGGAATCTAACAGCCGAAACCGGAGAAGCGATCGCATAAGGACCAATCGGAGGGCTCAGTCTGGCCAGCGCCCATAAAGGTGACGTCACTTCCGCTACGGCGGTAATTTTCTCTTTTTTTCCTTCATCAAGAGACGCATTGTTTGGGGGTAAGCCTGTCTCATTTATCTACAAAACATTATATACTTGGACTGCTCATATCCAATTGGCCATAAGGATAAACATTTTACACTTTTTGTGGACTGGCAAAATCCCTTTTCTATATACGGAGACGTCCGTTTTTATTACAAATATATTTTTTGTGTTAATTGTTATTCATTTTCTGCTGTATTAAATTTTAGGCAGAGCCTGCTAAATAGCACACTTGTCACTGTTCACCTTATTTGATTATACACATTTATTAACACTTTAGTTGATCAATCATAATATGCACAAATCACTTTATCACTAAGTATTTCACTCCATTGATATATTCTAGCACTTAATTTTGACACATATTTATGTGTCCCATTACTACTGATGTTTAATAATTTGTTACACTGATTTTTTAATAATTTGCTACACTTGTTTTACTTCAGTTTGACACTTTTAGCTATAGCGCTCTTGTTTTAATTTAACTTTTTGGTATGTATGTATGGTTGGTATGTATGTATGTTAGGTAGGTATGTATGTATGTATGTTAGGTAGGTATGGTTGGTATGTATGTATGTTAGGTAGGTATGTATGGTTGGTATGTATGTATGTAGGTATGAATGTTAGGTAGGTATGTATGTATGTATGGTTGGTATGTATGTATGGTTGGTAGGTAGGTAGGTATGTATGGTTGGTAGGTATGTATGTATGGTTAGTATGTAGTTATGTATGTATGGTTGGTAGGTATGTAGGTATGTATGGTTAGTATGTAGGTATGTATGGTTGGTAGGTATGTATGTATGGTTAGTATGTAGGTATGTATGTATGGTTAGTATGTAGGTATGTATGTATGGTTAGTATGTAGGTATGTATGGTTGGTAGGTATGTATGGTTAGTATGTAGGTATGTGTGGTTGGTAGGTATGTATGTATGGTTAGTATGTAGGTATGTATGGTTGGTAGGTATGTATGTATGGTTAGTATGTAGGTATGTATGGTTGGTAGGTATGTATGTATGGTTAGTATGTAGGTATGTGTGGTTGGTAGGTATGTATGGTTAGTATGTAGGAATGTATGGTTGGTATGTATGTATGGTTGGTAGGTATGTATGGTTAGTATGTATGGTTGGTATGTATGGTTGGTAGGTATGTATGGTTAGTATGTATGTATGTATGGTTGGTAGGTATGTATGGTTAGTATGTATGTATGTATGTATGTATGGTTGGTAGGTATGTATGGATGTATGTATGTATGGTTGGTAGGTATGTATGGATGTATGTATGTATGTATGGTTGGTAGGTATGTATGGTTAGTAGGTATGTATGGTTAGTATGTATGTATGGTTAGTATGTATGTATGTATGTTAGGTAGGTATGTATGTTAGGTAGGTATGTATGTATGTATGTATGCATGTTAGGTATGTATGTATGTATATTACTCTTTTAACACCTTTAGCAATGAAAACAAAACTTCATATTTGTGACTCTGGCATTATTTTTTAGAGGATGCTTCTGCAAAATAAAAATAAATAAAACCATAGCATTTACATATATCTGCTACACAGCTGGACCTCTGCATTGCTCATGGATGTATACAAGCAGCTTCAAACTATTTTATATCTGCCGATTTATGAGATTTAGCTATGCAGAGCGTCAGACTGCATTACCGTTTATAAAATACTATATAGAAAGGAGCTCTGGGTGCCAAGCTGTCTAAAGTAACCATTTTTTTATCTTAGGAACAAACTAAATGAGCTAAAGCGTGCGTGCTTATCAGCTGCACGATTCCCTTTGAGGAAATCTGTTTCATCTATCTATCTTTTTGGACTCCATTTAAAAACATAAATTATGCTTACCTGATAATTTTCTTTTCTTCTGACGGGAAGAGTCCACAGCTGCATTCATTACTTTTGGGAACTCAGAACCTGGCCACCAGGAGGAGTCACCTCCAGACACCCCAGCCAAAGGCTTCAAACACCTCCCCCACTTACCTCATCTCCCAGTCATTCTGCTAAGGGAACAAGGAACAATAGGAGAAATCTCAGGGTGAAAAAGTTGCCAGAAGAACAAAATATTTACTACCGCCTCAAAGATAAAACGCGGGCGGGAGCTGTGGACTCTTCCCGTCAGAAGAAAAAGAAAATTATCAGGTAAGCATAATTTATGTTTTTCTTCTTAAAAACGGGAAGAGTACACAGCTGCATTCATTACTTTTCGGAAAACAATACCCAAGCTAGAGGACACTGAATGCAAATAAAGGGCGGATACAAAAAGGCGGCCCCTTCGAAAGGCACCACAGCCTGAAATTACCTGACACCCTACAAAAACTCTAACCGACAAGGGAAAAACCAGAAGCCCAGGTAACTGCTCATCAGTTACATAACCTGCAAAGCCGTGCTAGAGACCACGCAGACCCAGAGTCTGCTGAACACAAGGCCTCCAAGGAGCCAGCCCAGCCGCTCTCAAATCACATGAAAAGTACCCCTAAAAGTCAAAAACCTCCATCTACCCCCGAGGGGGAAAACAGAGGACCCCATAAGAGATCCAAAGGACCATCCAACACAGGCTCAAATCAAACTTAGAGCAACCCAAGGATGCCACAGGACCACTGCCCAGGGAGACGAACTCCCTAGAAGGACAAGGACCAGAAATAAGTCCATACTCAGGAAAAAACATCACTAGGATGACCAGAAAACCACCCTCATATCCCTGACACAGCACCATACCACATATGGTGTTCCAGAAAACTGTGAGTTCCCTATTGCATCATAGCCAGGTCAAACCCGTCAGGTTAGACAAGCAGAGACAGGACAACTGTCCTAGTAGTCAATAAACAAAGAGTTCTCCAAGTCAGCAAGCTGACCCTAAGCCATTGTGGGACTTGTGCCACAAAGAAGCGCCGAAAAATCTCGGCAACAGCTCCCGACCAGAAATGTCCAGGCTCCAAGGAGCGTCCCATCCCAGCAGCAGACTCACCAGTAGAGAGATGGGCACCAAGAGTCCCCTCCCCAAAGGGGAGGACAAACTCAATAACACTAAACGGTCAATAGTGCACAGAGCAGACTAATCCCCGACCTTCCCTCCAGTAAAACAGTCCCAGCCCAAAGGCTAGTTAAAGACCTAAGACACGAGTCCCAGACCGTCTGAAGAAAAATGATGGATCTACAAGGAATCAAAACCCCAGACCAACTCTGACCGCTACTAAAACTGGCATGCTCCATGAGCCATGACAGGTAACTTCGTGCTCGGGTCTGAAAACCCCTACACTGCAGCCTTCCAGAAGAAAGAACACTCCCCCAGGGAAGAAGTACTCTGGCCCCCAGCATCCAGTTCTGTGATTCTAAGTACGCCAGGTAGGGGGGAAAAAATCCTACGAGGCGAGAAAAACAAGGACCCACGGGCCTTCAGATACTGAGGTACCTCCAAGTCAAGGAGAACACGCAAGAACCCATCCCCCACCCTAGGTGAGAGGAAAAAAGGGAGCAAAGCAACGGTAACCACCCTACCAATATAGGAGAGACCCTTCGGCCAATATTGCCAGCCCAGTTGAAACGACAACTGGAGTCTACAAGGAAGCACAGATGTCCCAGAAGACAAGTAGGGCCCCGTCAGAGAGACCTCAAACTTAAGCATCAGACAGACAGTAATCTCCCATGAGAGTCAGAAACCCCCCTCAAAGTACATGCGGGGGAACCAAACCCAAAGGTTAAGCAGAACCGCCCATGCCCGTTCCAGACAAGAGATGTGGTCCTAAGCTAGAGTCCTCGAAAAACGGAATCTATCAGCTGCCTCCCAAGGTAGGAGCGCACCTAAGACAGAGCCGTCCACCATCTAGTCTGTAGACTCAGATTACCTAGCAACAGCCTCGAACTCAAGAGTCTGGAAAAACTCCTGACCAGTTGAAAAATTGGGCAACTAGTACCCTGGTATCGCAAGGATATTCTCTGAAGACAGGCCAAACGACCAGATCCACATGCTGGTGAAGAGGAAGGTCATTTCCCAGACCCCAGAAAGGCAAAAGTCTGTGACTGACAATGGTATGACAAAAGGCAGTTCTTAAATTGAGAAGACGACATTTTCCAGAAATCCTTACCAGATTGGTCTCCCGAAATCTCTGCAACAGGAATAACAATGGGAGCCTTGCAGCTCCTGCAGAAAAGGCAGGGTGACCCCTGCACTCCACGTACTGGAGCAAGCGAAACGCTGAGAAAAAAGGGAAGAAGGACATGCTCCGCACTTCCAGAACAGATGATCCAACCCAAAACGGGAAGGGAAGAAAACTCTGCCAAAAGGAATGCGACTAGGCTACAAGAGTCGCCATCCGGAAGATACCCCAAGCGAAGACGTAAATTGTCCATCACCTGGAATACCATACCTCCAGAGGTCATTCACATCTCCAAACTCTACAGAAGTGGAAAACTACGGTTCCAAGTCCCCAGGGACCTTTAGGAACTCCGATGACGTAGTGAAAAAGTCGGTCACGTAACTCAAGCAAGTTGTAGCACCTGGATTCCATCCAAATACTAACCAGGCCCAACCCTGCTTAGCTTCCAAGATCAGACGAGATCGGGCACATTCAAAGTGGAGTGGCCGTAGGCCCCTAAAAAGGCCAACCTATATAACTCCCAACCTTCCTACTAGGCCTCATACCTCGTAGTAGGATCCGAGCCCAGAGTCAATATTGATAGGCCAAGTGAAATTCAGAATCCAACAGGATTAATCAGCACCACGAGGGTGACATGAACCCAAGGAACACCAGATAGCGCCCAACCAGTACCTGCCTGGTATAAGGACACCCCAAAACTGGGTTCCAAGAAAAAAAAATTACCCAAAGGTTTGATAATATTAATTAGAACTTAACTTTGTTCCTAACCAAAAGTGCGCAACTTCCGAGGAAGCGCCCATGCGACCACAAAATCGCAAGTATCAGTTACAGAGAAAGAACATTCCCAAAAAGGAATATATCAGACATGAGCTTATTAAAAGCAAATCAAATACATCCACACCGGATCAAAATAAAAGGCAGCACCCACGGGTGAACGACAAAAGGTGAATGGGTACGCCAACTGGACCAGCCGATCAGAGGCCCCATTCACCCAAGCTCAGAACTGGAACCGATACATAAAAGAAAGAAAAAAAAAAAAAAGACGTCAAGGAGATTATCTTCATCCCCAAAGTCTAACCCAGCTTGCCATCCGGCATCTAAGGCCTCGGATCCCTCGGCCCACAAGGATTGGCATCCTCTAGCACTGCCAAAACATGCCCTAGTAGAACACGAAGACGTGCCAGCCTATATAACGGAAGGCGAAATTATCCCTTGCCGGATTGATAAAGACCCCGGCCCCAAGGTTGGGGCCCCTGAAGCCTCAGAGGCAGACGCCTCCCCAGAAGGCCGAACTGAATCAGGTGATCCCACGCCCGACGGGCCCTGGTTGACAGAACACGGACAGTACCTTAAAAATATTTCACTTGGGAGATATAAGTGAGCCAGCGCCATTGATATGGCCATGCGGAACCGTGTTGTAACCTGTGGAGGAAACAAGCCACCTTCCGGAGAAGGAGTAAAGGCCACAGGGACACCTTCTTGCGTAGCAAAGGAAGGTTCTGGGGCATGCGCCTCACCGGACATAGAATCCTCTGGGACGGATGGCTCAACGCACTCTAAGGTCCCTGAGTCAGGAGAAGAGAGTACTCTAGAACGGCAATCGTAACATAACTGATGGGCATGGATAACACAGGCTATTTCATATTCATCACAAGACACATTCTCCGCATCGGAGACATCCGTGCTTAAAAAAATCAGAATCCTCCATAATCTTGGAATTACAAAAATGACAAACACTAACTGGCACCTTTTTACACACCCAATAGCTGGGGCACTCACCACCTCCTGTGAACCAGACAACCAACGAGCAGACTCTCTCTGTCGCCACACAGTCAGCATACGGAAGTGGAAAACAATGTAACCGCACCCGGTCACGAGGTGCACCGTGCCAGTCACAAAAAGAGCACGCAAATCTAATTGTGCCAATTGATGATAAGGCCGTTATATTCCGAAAAGCCATGAGCCAAAGTATTACTACACATTAGCAGATAGAACCACATAACAAACATGATTAAAGCACCCCCCCCTGTTCAATAATCTCCCTCAGGAGATATTAACCCATGATTCCTATTTTAAGATAAAAGGAGTCCCAGTGGGACCCTACCTTTTCTCGCTACCATTACATTCACATAATGAAATAAAATGAAATGATCTTACCAGAATCTGCGCCGTGGAACAGGAACACGGCCCTTCAAGTGTGACAGATAGTAGCCTCGCTTCTGACATGGAGGCAGGAAGCGAAACTCGTCAACGTTGATTGCCAAGGAGCTGTTAATATGAGTCCGGATGGTTTAGCAGAAAGACTCTCCCTGCATCTCTGGACTATAACCTTCATCCATGCTCTCACTGAGAGGCTGACAGGATTACTTAAAACTCCAGTCCCAATTTCGAAGAGTACTACCCTACATAAGAGACTCTCTCAAACTTCTGACACTTCTCTGCCAACCTTCTGTGACAAAAGGCAAAGAATGACTGGGGGATGAGGGAAGTGGGGGAGGTATTTGAAGCCTTTGGCTGGGGTGTCTTTGCCTCCTCCTGGTGGCCAGGTTCAGAATTCCCAAAAGTAATGAATGCAGCTGTAGACTCTTCCCGTTTAAGAAGAAAAAAAAAGCTCAGGCTCACGTTGGAGCAGAAACATTATGGCTTAGGGCCGTCTGTACACGTTTTGTATTGAACATTAAAAGGCTTGATGTTCAGATTCCTGTGGTTTGCCTGCTTCTTGTATATCTCTCTGTATAAAAAAAAAAAAAAAAAACAAACACAGGAGTGGACTGCACTCACAAACCGGACCGGGTACACCTCTTATGCCCCTGCAACATGCACAGCCCTGGATGATCAATAACAGTCCACAGGTAGTAAACCTCAGACAAATCTGGATGCATAGCCCATTAGGAGAATTACAAAACAAATTAACACAACACACAGAGGAAGTCTGGCACTCTTTTGCAAGCAAATATATATATATATATATATATGTTCTATATATATATATATATATATATCTGTTCTATATTTTTTTATATATATATATATATATATATATATATATATATCTATCTATCTGTTCTATATTTTTATATATATATATATATATATATATATATATATATATATATATATATATATATATATATATATATATATATATATACAGGGAGTGCAGAATTATTAGGCAAATGAGTATTTTGACCACATCATCCTCTTTATGCATGTTGTCTTACTCCAAGCTGTATAGGCTCGAAAGCCTACTACCAATTAAGCATATTAGGTGATGTGCATCTCTGTAATGAGAAGGGGTGTGGTCTAATGACATCAACATCCTATATCAGGTGTGCATAATTATTAGGCAACTTCCTTTCCTTTGGCAAAATGGGTCAAAAGAAGGACTTGACAGGCTCAGAAAAGTCAAAAATAGTGAGATATCTTGCAGAGGGATGCAGCACTCTTAAAATTGCAAAGCTTCTGAAGCGTGATCATCGAACAATCAAGCATTTCATTCAAAATAGTCAACAGGGTCGCAAGAAGCGTGTGGAAAAACCAAGGCGCAAAATAACTGCCCATGAACTGAGAAAAGTCAAGCATGCAGCTGCCAAGATGCCACTTGCCACCAGTTTGGCCATATTTCAGAGCTGCAACATCACTGGAGTGCCCAAAAGCACAAGGTGTGCAATACTCAGAGACATGGCCAAGGTAAGAAAGGCTGAAAGACGACCACCACTGAACAAGACACACAAGCTGAAACGTCAAGACTGGGCCAAGAAATATCTCAAGACTGATTTTTCTAAGGTTTTATGGACTGATGAAATGAGAGTGAGTCTTGATGGGCCAGACGGAGGAGCCCGTAGCTGGATTGGTAAAGGGCAGAGAGCTCCAGTCCGACTCAGACGCCAGCAAGGTGGAGGTGGAGTACTGGTTTGGGCTGGTATCATCAAAGATGAGCTTGTGGGGCCTTTTCGGGTTGAGGATGGAGTCAAGCTCAACTCCCAGTCCTACTGCCAGTTTCTGGAAGACACCTTCTTCAAGCAGTGGTACAGGAAGAAGTCTGCATCCTTCAAGAAAAACATGATTTTCATGCAGGACAATGCTCCATCACACGCGTCCAAGTACTCCACAGCGTGGCTGGCAAGAAAGGGTATAAAAGAAGAAAAATCTAATGACATGGCCTCCTTGTTCACCTGATCGGAAACCCCATTGAGAACCTGTGGTCCATCATCAAATGTGAGATTTACAAGGAGGGAAAACAGTACACCTCTCTGAACAGTGTCTGGGAGGCTGTGGTTGCTGCTGCACGCAATGTTGATGGTGAACAGATCAAAACACTGACAGAATCCATGGATGGCAGGCTTTTGAGTGTCCTTGCAAAGAAAGGTGGCTATATTGGTCACTGATTTGTTTTTGTTTTGTTTTTAAATGTCAGAAATGTATATTTGTGAATGTTGAGATGTTATATTGGTTTCACTGGTAAAAATAAATAATTGAAATGGGTATATATTTGTTTATTACTGTGCATAATTATTAGGCAACTTAACAAAAGTCACCTGCACACACAGATATCCCCCTAAAATAGCTATAACTAAAAACAAACTAAAAACTACTTCCAAAACTATTCAGCTTTGATATTAATGAGTTTTTTGGGTTCATTGAGAACATGGTTGTTGTTCAATAATAAAATTAATCCTCAAAAATACAAATAGCCTAATAATTCTGCACTCCCTGTATATCTGTTCTATATTTTTATATATATATATATATATATATATATATATATATATATATATATATATATATATTATATATATATATATGTTCTATACTGTGAGAGATATAGAGAGAGAGAGATAGAGATAGATAGAGAGAGAGAGATAGAGATAGATAGAGAGAGAGAGATAGAGATAGATAGAGAGAGATAGATAGAGATAGATAGAGAGAGATAGATATATATATATAGAGAGAGATATATATATATATAGATAGAGATATATATATATATAGATAGAGATATAGAGAGAGATATATATATATATAGATAGAGATATAGAGAGAGATATATATATATAGATAGAGATATAGAGAGAGATATATATATATAGATAGAGATATAGAGAGATAGAGAGAGAGAGAGAGAGAGAGAGAGAGAGAGAGAGAGAGAGAGAGAGAGAGAGAGAGAGATAGAGAGAGAGAGATAGAGAGAGAGATATAGAGATATAGAGAGAGAGATAGAGAGATATAGAGAGAGAGATAGAGAGATAGATAGATAGATAGAGAGATAGATAGAGAGATAGATAGAGAGATAGATAGATAGAGAGATAGATAGAGAGATATATATAGAGAGAGAGATAGAGAGAGATAGAGAGAGATAGATAGAGATATATATATAGATAGAGAGAGATAGATAGATAGATAGAGATATAGATATATATATATAGATATATATATATATATATATATATATATATATATATAGATAGATATATATATATATATATATATATATATATATAGATAGATAGATATATATATATATATATATATATATATATATATATATATAAATATAAATATAAAGGACTCTTCACAAATTAAGTTAAAAAGAACAAGCAAAGAAAAGACGAAATAAGGAGGATCCTGTGTTGACACCTCAGCTGAGCAACTGTTTCCGGTTGCCGTTCTTTGCACTGCGGACCTGGAGACATCAGCAAGCTGGGCTTCTTTGAATATACGGCGGCTACTTACCTCATATAGATTGAGGTACTCAGAAGTAAGTGTGTGGTGATAGGGGATTTATTACCCCACAACTATGTACAGTCATCTTTGTCCTCAATGATCACAGAAGTAAGGCGCTAACAACTAGTCTTTTGCTGTATATATATTGTGCTTTGTGAAGATTACCAGGGAATCTTCACTTTCTGTTTGGATCTGCTGCCTTTCTTTGGAATACATTAATTCCTGTGAACTTTCTGGACTTTATCAGTATATGATATTAACTAATATTATTATAAATACATACATACATACATTGTTGGTTACATAGGCTAGCGCGGTTTTACATAGTCTTTTATGTTATATATGTATACACACACACACACACACACACAGTGGATATAAAAAGTCTACACACCACTTTTAAAATGTCAGGTTTCTGAGATGTAAAAAAATGACACAGATAAATCATTTCAGAAATGTTTCCACCTTTAATGTGACCTATAAACTGTACAACTCAATTAAAAAACAAACTGAAAACTTTTAGGTGGACGGAAGTAAAAATAAAATAATATGGTTGTATAAGTGTGCACACCCGTAAACTAAGACTTGGTTGAAGCATCTTTTGATTTTATTTCAGCACTCAGTCTTTTTTGGTATGAGTCTATCAGCATAGCACATCTGACTTGGCAAGATTTGCCCACTCTTCTTTGCAAAAACACTCCAAATCTGTCAGATTGCGAGGGCATCTCCTGTGCACAGCTCTCTTCAGATCATCCCACAGATTTTCGATCAGATTCAGGTCTGGGCTCTGGCTGGGCCATTCCAAAACTTTATTCTTCTTCTTCTGGTGAAGCCATTCCTTTGTTGATTTGGATGTATGCTTTGGGTCGTTGACATGCTGAAAGTTGAAGTTCCTCTTCATGTTCAGCTTTCTAGCAGAAGCCTGAAAATTTTGTTCCAATATTGTCTGGTATTTGGAACTGTTCATAATTCCCTCTACCTTGACTAAGGCCCCAGTTCCAGCTGACGAAAAACAGCCCCAAAGCATGATGCTGCCACCACCATACTTCACTGTGGGTATGGTGTTCTTTTGGTGATGTACAGTGTTGTTTTTGCACCAAACATATCTTTTGGAAATATGGCCAAAAAGTTCAACCTTGGTTTCATTAGACCAGAACACCTTTTGCAACATGCTTTTGGGAGACTTCAGATGTGTTTTTGCAAAATGTAGCCAGGATTGGATGTTTTTCTTGGTAAGAAAAGGCTTCCGTCTTGCTACTCTACCCCATAGCCCAGACATATGAAGGATACGGGAGATTGTTGTCAAATGTTGCCAGATATTCCTGCAGCTCCTTTTATATTGCTGTAGACCTCTTGGCAGCCTCCCAGACCAGTTTTCTTCTCATCTGTTCATCAATTTTGGAGGGACGTCCAGTTCTTGGTAATGTCACTGTTGCGCAATATTTTTCCACTTGATGATGACTGTCTTCACTGTGTTCCATGGTATATCTAATGCCTTGGAAATTCTTTCGTAACCTTCTCCTGACTGATACCTTTTAACAATGAGATCCCTCTGATGCTTTAGACGCTCTCTGCGGACCATGGCTTTTGCTGTAGGATGCGACTAACAAAATGTCAGGAAAGACCTACTAGAACAGCTGAACTTTATTTGGGGTTAATCAGAGGCACTTTAAATGATGACAGGTTTGTACTGACTCCTATTTAACATGATTTTGAATGTGATTGCTTAATTCTGAACACAGTTACATCTTCAGTTATAAGAGGGTGTGCACCTTAGTTAGTATTTTTTGTTTACTTACCTCCTTCTAATATAATATTTTAGTTTGTTTTTCAATTGAGTTGTACAGTTTATAGGTCACATTAAAAGTGGAAAAGATTCTGAAATGATTTATCTATGTCTCATTTATTTACATCACAGAAACCTGACATTTTAACAGGGGTGTGTATACTTTATATCCAGTGTGTGTGTGTGTGTGTATATTATTTTTTTAAAATACATGTAATTTCAATATTAAAAAGGTACATTAAACACTTTGAAATGGTAATATAAAAAGATAAATAGTGTATATAAAAAAGAAACTCTGCAATATACTTTCATTATATATTTTGTCCCCTTTTCCTGCAATTCCATTCAGTAATTGTGAGCTTTTCCGTTCCTGTTAAAAATGGAAGCGCAGAACACTGTTATATTCCAAACAGCCATTGGCTGCACACTGTAGTGACCTATTTATAACTGTCCCTAATTGGCCACAGCAGAAAAGGTAACCTAAGTTACAACATGGCAGCTCCCATTGTTTTATAGACACTAAAACTTTACACTAATCTTGTCACTATTTAAACAACTTACACATATTTTTTCAATATTCAAAGAGCTAATGAAACTTTAAAAAATATATCTACATGGTATTCGTAGACTATTCTTTTCTATAAATGCATCATTCTAACTAGCATTTATTTAGTGCTTAATGTCCCTTAAAGTATTATGAATAAGAATATTGTTTGTTTTTAAATGAATACTACATTTCATGGTTAGGGGGTAGTTAAGAAAAACTAAGGGTGCTTGCAACTAAAAGACACTTGCTACTAAACGCTGGTTCAGCATTAAGAACGTGATAATGAATGATTGGTTATATAGTTACCCTAGGAGAGCTCCAGTTAAGTTTTGGAAAGACGCTGCCTCCCAGGGAATTAATAGCTTCCTGAACCTTTATTGAAAATTCAGGGAATTCTGGTGCCTGAGAGAAGAAAGAAAAAATGAAAAGAAAGGTTGTTTAATTCAAAATGTCAGGAACATCACTGGGTTGGTAATAGACTATAAAGGAAGGAGCGGCAATATTAGACAAAGGTTTCTTACCGTCAGAGTTGTTGTATTTTCATCATCTGACCACTAGCAGGTGAAACCAAACAAACACATAATTAATAATGAACACAAATAGACAGGGAATAACTAAATATGCAGAATAAACAGAAACCAGAGATTATGAATTATGCAAAGTATGGACACCATGTGTAGCAAACACACAGATATTATTCAAACCTGTACTCAGGCCTCCCTAACAGGCGCAGATTAGTAAACATAGTTATTTTACCTGCTCTTGGCCTGTTAGGGAGGCCTGGTTTGAAAACCAGAGTATTAGACCAACTAGTGAACAATCTGCAGGCAAAGTAACAGCACCAGACTGTACAGTTTTATAATTAAATAAGACTGGTATAGGCAACATGTGCAATAATTATAGGTTGTATGTTAGAAAAACCTGATAAACTGCTTATCACCGATGACAAGAAGTGTTAGTAATAAGTACACAACTAATAACGCTGTCTTAGCTTCACATTAAAGGGACATTAAACACTCTGAGACTGTAATATAAAATGTTTAATCATATGTAGTAAAAAACATGTAAAGCACACAAGTTATTTTGTCCTCTTTGCTTGTAATTAAATTATGCAAATTGCAGGATTCCCATTTGTGTTAGAAGTGCAGACTCCAGACTTAACACTGCTGTATTCCCCAAAGTCACTGGTTGCACACTCTGAGAAGCCTTAGCAGAGAAAATTGGATAAAGGAAACCTAGGTTATAACATGGCAGCACCCATTTTTTTGGGGACAGTTAAAAACTTTACACTAATATCTTTAAAGGACCAATAAATACACTAGAATTGCATTACTTTAATCATGAAAGTTTCATTTTGATGATCATGTCTATTTAAACAATACATAGATGCTATATAGAATGTTGTGTTCAAAGCAAAGACTAGCCTGAGAATAATAAGCAGATTTTTTATATGTTGTTTAAATATTGAAGAAATAAGTGTTACGTTTAAAAGGGACAGGACACCCCAGAATTTTCATTCAAGATTTGGATAGAACATACAATTTTCAACAAGATTCCAAGTTACTTCTATTATAGAATTTGCTTCATTCTCTTGTTATCCTTTGCTGAAGGAATAGCATTACACTACTGGCAGCTAGATGAACACACTCCTCTTTCTTATCAATTATCCAATGGCAGCTGAGGAGATTGTATAAAGGAATAATTTGAATCACACTCACACATCTTGATAATCAATAATCTAAGTGGGATACTAGTTCAACCCACAGGAAATTAGACACAATCTACACATGGAACATACAGCTGTAAACGGATACGGAAGCGACTGCCGAGTCACGTGGGATACAAGCAACGCCCCCTGATGTAAGACGCCACTAAAACAGATAGGAGTTCATACCTTTTCTTTATCGCAGAAGATGATCTAAAGTCGAGAAATCGTAAGAAGTTAAGCGTCAGGCCACTAAGAGAAACACTTTACTGGATCCATAAAGTGACCAGCGGAGGCCAATACACAAAACGTTGAGACATTTGTTTATATGTTCAGGTGCCGCAAAGCATCGTACTGCTTACTAGAGACTTTACTTCTAAATAACCGCCTTTCTTAGTGTTCTGTTAGCACAATATTCAAAACTGTTTTTACTGTATTGATTCACATTGAGTACTTTTTTACTGCATATAGTATGTGCTATACTTTTTTTTTATATATATCTCACCAATATTAAATATATATTTTATACTATCACGTTTGACCAACTAATAATTTTTTTTACACTTTTTTTTTTACCTATTTTGGTTTTGAATACTTTTACCCATTTGTATTTGTTCCACTAATGAGATATATCCCTGGAGGATTCCCCCAGCTTTTTTAGCGCTTGTATACCCACCATTTCTACCGAACACATCTAGTTACCCAATCATAAGAGACAAATGTGTGCAGGCACCAATCAGAAGCTAGCTCCCACTACTATAGGATATGTGTGTATTCTTTTTCAACACAGGAGACAAAGAGAACGAAGCACATTTGAAAATAGAAATGAATTTAAAAAGTGTCTTAAAATGACACCACACTCTATCTGAATCATGCAAGTTCATTTTGACTTCCCCGTCCCTTTAAGTATCCATAAAACAATGGGCTTTACTTTTTAAATCCAAGGTTGCAGAATTTGTAAATGCTGCAAGTTGTTTATATCAGCTATTTGATTGCAAAACACTCTGGGTAACAGAATTTGCTTTGTTTTTTTGGTTAAGAGTGTGGGACAAGAATGTTTTTGTTTTACTTAAACACAAAACGAAAAAACATAATTTATGCTTACCTGATAAATTTATTTATTTCCGGATATGGTGAGTCCACAGAATCATCAATTACTAATGGGAATATCACACCTGGCCAGCAGGAGCAGGCAAAGAGCACTACAGCAAAGCTGCTATATAGGTCACTTCCCTTGCCCATAATCCCCAGTCATTCAGCCGAAGGAAAAATGGAAAAAGAAATAACACAAAAGTGTAGACCCCACCCTAATCTGACTGTCACCCAAGCACAAGCTTTAGATATCCTCAAAAAGAGAGAGGATCTGGTGATAAAACAGTCAGATAAGGGTGGGAATATAGTCGTCCAATATAATGGTCTAGATTCAAAAATTGTGAACTGGGTGGAATGCTGGCTTAAGGACAGAAAACAAAGTGTCTTAGTAAATGGAGTTCATTCAGCAGAGGGGGCTGTTACTAGTGGTGTTCCTCAGGGGTCAGTTCTGAGGCCTGTTTTGTTTAACATATTTATCTGCGATATCAGCAAAGGGCTACAGGGGAAAGTATGTCTCTTTGCAGATGATACAAAAATTTGCAACAGAGTGGATGTTCCAGGGGGGGTAGACAAAATGAGAAGTGATATACAACAATTGGAGGATTGGACAAATGACTGGGGTCTAAAGTTTAACACAGCAAAGTGTAAAATAATGCATTTAGGGAAGAAAAATCCAAATGTTAATTACAGACTCAATGACACTTTACTGACTGTTACAGACGAGGAACAGGACTTGGGAATTATTATTTCAGATGATTTAAAACTTAGTAAACAATGTAGTAATGCAGCGAGTAAGGCTAGCAGAATGCTTGGATGTATTGGTAGAGGTATTTGCAGCAGAAATAGTAAGGTTCTTATGCCACTTTATAGATCATTAGTTAGGCCTCATCTTGAGTATTGTGTGCAGTTCTGGAGACCATATCTTCAGAAGGATATTAACAAACTTGAATCTGTGCAAAGGAGGGCTACCAAAATGGTACATGGTCTAAAAAATAAAACTTACCAGGATAGGCTCAATGACCTAAATATGTATAGCTTAGAGGAGAGAAGGGAAAGAGGTGATATGATAGCAACTTTCAAGTACATTAAAGGGTTTAGTAAAACTGAGGCTGTGGGTATTTTACATAAAATGGAAAATTCAAGAACAAGGGGTCATGAGCTCAAGCTAAAGGGTAGTAGATTCAGAAGTAATTTGAGGAAGCACTTCTTTACAGAAAGAGTTATTGATTTATGGAATAAACTTCCTCAAGAGGTAGTAGCAACAAACACTGTGGGGGACTTTAAAAATGCATGGGACAAGCATAAGGCTATCCTACGAACTAGATTAGTTTATACTGTTAGGTAAGGTCGGGCAGACTTGCTGGGCCTATGGCTCTTATCTGCCGTCAATATCTATGTTTCTATGTTTCTATAAGGCAACATATATAACAGAAGCCAATAGGCAGCTAAGCGATGAAAATGTCTACTTAAAATTAAGAAACAATCCTACTGAATCTTTTAAAAGAGATCTTTTGGCATTACTGGACGATGGTCTCGAAGAGGGTATCCTACACCAAAACACGGTTGATTTTCTTTTTGTTGAGAATCCAATTACTCCGATTTTCCACCACCTCCCCAAGGTGCATAAGTCCTTGGAGGAGGTGAGGGGTAGACCAATCGTGGCAGGGATAGGTTCCCTCTTTGAAAACATGTCCAGTTGGGTGGAATCGTTGCTCCAGCCATTTGTATATCAGCTCCCCTCCTATTCAAGAGACACAAAACATCTTTTAAATTGTGTCAAACAAGTGGTTTGGAGTGAACAATGTACTTGGCTAACTATAGATGTAGTGGGGCTGTATTCAGCTATACCCTACTTGAATGGCCTGGAGGCTATTAACTACTCCTTGAATACTCTCAGCAATTATGATGTAGTAAGATCCCTGGATTTCTTGCTGACCCATAATTTCTTCCCTTTTGGTGGGGATTTCTATCTTCAGAGACGTGGTACGGCAATGGGAGCCAAGTTTGCCCCAGCCTACGCCAACCTTTTTATGGGTTGGTGAGAGGCAATCCATGTCTTTGGAGATAGAAATCACCATAGGAATAGTATCATGGTATACAAGAGGGTCATCAATGACCTCCTGTTCCTCTGGACGGGGGGGGGGGGAGGGAGGTCATCAGGAACTTGTGGATTTTGTTAGCTATCTCAATAAGAATGATGTGAACTTACAGTTCACATATGCCCATGACTCAAGCTCATTGCAGTACCTTGACCTTTTACTTATTGAAGACACTGAGTCTTAATCAGCAAGAACTAAGCTGTACAGGAAACCATTAGCTTCCAATGCCATTTTGCATGCCCGAAGTAACCACCCCAAACACACTGGTTTTGGGGTGGCTAAGGGCCAATTTATTCGCATAAAGCAAAACTGCACAGATGAAAATAGTTGTAAAAAAGAAAGTGAAGCTTTGAGGTCCCAACTCCTGGATAGGGGCTATTCTAAAAAGGTGGTGGATAGAGCCTATTTGGAGGTTTCTCGTCTGGACAGGGATCAGTTACTGCTATTCCGGAAAGGTGTAGGGCGCAATACGAATTACGACACCCGAAAACCAACATTTATAACATCTTATAGTGCCCAGTTCACACAAATCTGACATTGTTAAAAAACATCTCCCCATACTTACTGCTGAGGACAGCCTGAAAGACTTTGTGTCATCAGGCTGACCCTAGGTAATATCTTATCCCCCAGTATGCTGCGTCCTTCTAAAGTTCATACAGGTAGCTGGTTGAGTGTTAAGGGGCACTTTAAGTGCCACTTCAGCAACTGTATAGCATGTGGACATACTGAAGTGTCAAAAAGCTGGCTACCCATAACTAGGTCTATTATGTTCTGATTGGTAGGGACGTTTTTCCTTTCATGATCGCAGCAGGTTGTAATTAATGTAATTGTAAGATATGTATTTAAAGCACATGCTACACATCTACAGCACGTCTATGATTAAAGCAGTTCGCTGCCAAAATGTGTAAGATGCTGTTTTCCATGCTTGGATTTTAATACACTTGATTTTACAGTGTTTTTTTTCTCCATTAATAAAAGCTAACTTTTGAATTTTACACCTTGAGACTTGCCGGTTCTTTCTTTGTTGTCAAAGTGTAGAGGTGCCAGAGGTTTTAGAAAAAATAACTGTCTTAAATAAAGGGTGGGCCGTGGACTCACCATATCCGGAAATAAATACATTTATCAGGTAGGCATAAATTATGTTTTCTTTCCTAAGATATGGTGAGTCCACGGAAAAATCAATTACTAGTGGGACTCAATACCCAAGCTAGAGGACACAGATGATAAGGGAGGGACAAGACAGGTAGACCTAAACAGTAGGCATCACCGCTTGAAGAACCACAGCCTGAGCAAATTGAGAAAGCCTGCCCCCTACTAGACACTTCATGCTGACTTGGAGTCAGCCGCAGGTTTCTTAGACTGTTTCCCCTTATTCCAAGACTGACGAGTAAGCCTTGGATAGCTCCTGCTTGGCAGAGGAAGTGGAGGGTTTACCTCCAAAGTTACGAAAGGAACGAAAATTACTCTGACGCCCTTTCTGTTTATTCTTCTTATCCTGAGGAAGAAAAGATCCCTTTCCCCCTGTGATATCTGAAATAATTTCAGCCAAACAGGGTCTTACCCTTGTAGGTAATAGCTAATAATTTAGACTTAGAAGAAACATCCGCAGACCAGGATTTTAACCAAAAGGGCTCTGCGAGCTAGAACCGCAAAACCAGACATTTTTGCTCCCGGTTTAATGATCTGTAAGGAAGCATCCGTAATAAATGAATTGGCTAACTTAAGAGCCTTACTCCTGTCCTGGATCTCCTCAAGAGGAGTATCTGTCTGAATAGAATCAGACAAGGCATCAAACCAGTAAGCTGCAACGCTGGTAACAGTAGCAATACACACCGCAGACTGCCATTGAAGACCTTGGTGAAAAAACATTTTCTTTAATAATGCCTCCAATTTCTTATCCATTGGATCCTTAAAGGAACAACCATCCTCTATGTGAATAGTGGTCCTCTTAGCCAAAGTGCAAACAGCTCCTTCCACCTTAGGAACCGTTTGCCATGACTCCTTATAGAGTCAGCTATAGGAAACATTTTCTTAAAAATAGGAGATGGAAAAAAAGGAATACCAGGTCTCTCCCACTCCCGTGCAATAATCTCATAAGCACGGTCTGGTACAGGAAATACCTCCACTGCAGATGGAACATCAAAATACTTGTTAAGCTTACTAGACTTTTGTAGGGTTAACAACGATAGTAGTATCGGAGTCATCCAAGGTAGCCAAAACCTCCTTAAGTAACAAGCGGAGGTGTTCCAGCTTAAATCTGAAGGACACAACTTCAGCATCAGTAGAAGGAATTACACTGCCTGAATCCGAGAGTTCACCCTCAGATGCACCCGAAGAATCATCATCCTCAGACTTTTGAGAGGAAAAATGTGATTAGCCACTTTAGGATCTGAAACCTTACTTACTGTTTATTTAAATTTCCTTTTGCGTTTTCCCTGCAGTATGGGAAAAGCAGACAGCGCCTCAGATACCACAGAGGATACCTAGGCAGCAATATCTTGCAAAGTAACCCCAGATGGAGCATGAGAGGAAATGCAGGGCACTGGGGGTTCCACCTGGGCATCAAAACATAAGCTACAGGTAACATCCTGCACAGCCTCCTGATATATAATACAAAAAAAGAAGCAAATAAAAAAAAATCTAACTATATATATTTAACAAAGGATATAATACAGAACAAAAAAAAAGTTCTTAAATAATTGTTCCCTTTAAATTTACCAAATCAAGAAAACATACCCCAGGCAACACTCTACACCTCATCAGAATTCCTGAGGTGCCCTACCTGTCCTGTAACCCGCAGAAAACAGAGGAAAAAAAACTATCCTGTTTACAATCCAGATTCCAGATTAGCAAAAACAGCAAGAAGCCTTCTAAACAGCAGAGCCATCTGAAATATGCGCACCTCACTTTACAGGAAGTGAAGAAAAGCGGCAAAAAAACACTCTGACATGAAGGAATCAGAACCTCCCTAAAAGTGGTGGTCCTATAGCTGACAAAAAAGCCAATATTGTGTTTTTTTTTTTTTTTTTTTTTTAAAAACAACTCTCTCGAAAACAGGCTTAAAAACAAACAATAAAACCCCCCAAAAAAGTACATAATCCGTTACTAAAAACGGATCCTCACTGAGCCATCAATAAAATAAATAACTCCTCACACTAACAGTGCCTTCAAAAACTGCCATAAAAACCTGCACATTGACAGGAATAATAAAAAACGTTCCCCTGCAGCGTTTCAGCTGAATAAGTGTCACATTTTTCCCTGCTTACATAGAAAAATAAAACTGGCACTTACCTTAATATTTATCTGTCCGGCAGTAGGACAGCTCACCTGGTTTTGGGAAAACGCCGTGAGGATTGTACCCCACAAGTTCCCAATTGCATAAAAGTCACCACTGCCCTACTGATGAGACTGACATGGGCTAAGGCTAGACCCTTTAAAAATATCAGACACCAAAACTTCACCTCCTCCTTGGACCGCAGGCAAAGAGAATGACTGTGGATTATGGTTAAGGGAAGCGACATATAACAGCTTTGCTTTAGTGCTCTTTGCCTCCTCCTGCTGGCCAGGAGTGATATTCCGACTAGAAATTGATGATTCTGAGGACTCACCATATCTTAGGAAAGAAATGTATTTAAAGTGATGGTAGACTTTACATGCTTTAAAATCAGGTCCGGAATCTAAGCAATATTTTAGATGGACTTTAATTGATCACTTCTAATGAAGATGTGCTATAACTTACTTTTTAATCTAGCCGTGCCATTTTTGTGAGTTAAAGGTTCTCCAATAAGTGCTCTAGCCATATGGCACGGCTAGATTATGGTCGATTGGAGAACAGATTAAACCGTTAGCTCACAAAAAACAAAATGTATGCTTACCTGATCAATATATTTATTTCCGGGCATGGAGAGTTCACAACGTCATTCCAATTACTAGTGGGATATTCAACTCCTGGCCAGCAGGAGGAAGCAAAGAGCACCACAGCAAGGCTGTTACAGTAACATAAAACAAGTTGGGATAGAGACAAAATAATATAATATTTACTTTACCTGCAAATTTATACTGAAGTGTCTCGCCATTAACCCTTTCTTTTAAGTTTCTGAATTGTAAAGCTCTAACTCCCCCCACACACACACATTTCCTTCTATTGCTTTATCTCTATCTATTGTTGTTTTGGTAGAATGCAAAAAAAAAATAGGGATAATATGCTGGAGCATGCCTAGTAGCTGTGAACTCAGTTGAAATACAATGCCTGTGTCTAAACACGGATAAGAGGGGTGGAGTTGGCTTCTCCAGGCAGCAAGGCTATGTAATTCATTTTGCTTATTTTTTAAAATGATTTTAAAATACTTGCTAGCAATTTTTAAACATTTTTTTAAATTATTTAGCCCTTTTAGGATATGCACAGATCTCAACCTGTTTATGTCCCTTTAAGTGTAACTTCCCTTACCCATAATCCCCAGTCATTTAGCCGATGGGGATGGAAAAAGAATAAACACAAGGCTATAGAGGTGCCTAAGGTTTACTAAAAAAAAAAAAAAAACTGGCAAATTATCTTTTAAAAAGAGGGTGGGGTTGTGGACACTCCATTCCCGTAAAGAAAGCAATTTATCTGGTAAGCATAAATTTTGTTTTCTTTCCTATGGCATGGATAGTCCACAACGTCATTCCAATTACTAGTGGGAAACAATACTCAAGCTAGAGGACACGGAATGAAAGGGTGGGAGAACAAAGGCAGGAGAACCTAAACAGAAGGCACCACCACTTGAAGAACCTTTCTCCCAAAAGAGGCCTTAACCGAGGAAAAAGTATCAAATTTGTAGAATTTGGAAAAAGTATGCAAAGAGGACCATGTTGCCGCCTTGCAAATCTGTTCCACAGAAGCTTTAATTGTGAAAGCCCAAGATGAGGAGACCCTGGTTAAATGAGCGACAATCCTCTCAGGAGGCTGCTGTCCAGCAGTCTCATAAGCAAAACAAATCATACTTCTTAACCAGAGGGAAATCTTTAGTAGCATGAAGGTAAAATTTTAGAGCACGAACATCAAGGTTCCTCTGCGATAAATCCGAATGGTCTCCGTTCCATTGACTGAGCATGCAAAGCTGCAACGATCGCAGATGGAACGATGTCCATGGAAGCCACCATCAGACCAATCACCTCCATGCACTGAGCCACTGATGGACGTAAAACAGACTGGAGAGAAAGATAAGAAGCAAGAAGTTTGGATTTTCTGACGTCCGTCAGAAAAAACTTCATGGACAGGGAATCTATGATTGTCCCTAGGAAACACACTCTTGTAGTTGGAACTAGAGCACTCTTTTCTAGATTCACCTTCCACCTGTGGGAAGGTAGAAAAGACAACAACATCTCTGTATGAGATTTTGCTAGTTGAAAAAATGACGCCTCAACCAAGATGTAAACCACAAAGCTCAGCGAGCTAGAACAGTGAAGCTAGACATTTCAGCTCCCAGTCAAATTAACTGCATGATAGCATTGCAGATAAAGGTATTGTCCAGATTAAGAGCTTTGATCCTATCTTGGATCTCCACTATTGTAGATTCTTCTGATATCAGATCAGGCAAGGCACTGCACCAATAAGATGCTGCTCCCACAACCGTAGCAATACTTTGCCACAGGTTGCCACTGTAATCCTTGATGGATGAACATCTTCTTTAAGTTAAAATACATGTATTTCACTTAGAGGAAAGAAGAGAAATCACCTCAGCGTGAAAAATCACTTCAGCGTGAGAAAGAACAGCATTGATTCATATGCAGAAAAATACAATTAACCCTTAGAGTATTAAGGACATTGGAGAATATCTATATAAATATGTAGAAAATTCAGCTTTTTATTGTAAAAAGGGGATAACCCTAATGTGCCCATTTACAGAACACAAAGATTCATAATATAAAATCTTAAGCTCCTTGAATATACAAACAACCATATATGGTGTCATCAATCAGAAATAAACTCATGAGAGATTTTTTGTTGAAGGAAAACTGATATCAATAACGGACACCAGATGGCAGCATTGATCAACTTATTCTTGAGTCTAATATTAACTTAAAGGGACATGAAACCCCAAATTTTTCTCACACGATTCAGATAGAGAATACAATTTTAAACAACATTACAATTTACTTCTTTTATTTATTTTGCTTCATTTTTTAGATATCCTTAGTTGAAGAAAAAGCAATGCATATGGTGAGCCAATCACACAAGGCTTCTATGTGCAGCAACCAATCAGCAGCTACTGAGCATATCTAGATATGCTTTTCAGCAAAGACTATCAAGAGAATAAAACAAATTAGATAATATAAGTAAATTAGAAATATGTTTAAAATTGCATTCTCTTTCTAAATCATGAAAGAAAAAATGTGGGTTTCATTGCCCTTTAACAGCTTTGCTGGGGTGCTCTTTGCCTCCTCCTGCTAGCCATGAGTTTAATATCCCACTAGTAATTGGAATGACGTTGTGGACTCTCCATGCCATAGGAAAGAAATATGAATTATGAAGTGGGGTATTAGAATAGTAAGTTACTTCGCATCTTCTTCAGAAGTGATGATGTAAAGTCCCTGTAAAATATTGCTTAGATTACGGACCTGATTTTAAAACATGTAAAATTTAACATCACTTTAATGTCCCTTTAAGCCTGCACTTTCAATTCTCACCTAGTCAACACATGCAAACATATTAAAATTGATGTTGTCTAGACTAGAGTGCATTTTGATGCTATGTCAAGGTAGTTTTAAACCTTATCAGAGTACAGTGACTCATCTTTACCTAGATCTCCCATACCTGATAGGATTTTGCGATAATCTAAATAACACAGGAATACAACTGCTTACAAAGAAAGAATTAACTGCTAGCAGTTATGATCCTTATAAATTGTAAAGCAGATTGTAGTATATTAAGCTTCATTCTTACCTGGACCTCATCTTCGTCATTACTGTTGTAGTCTGTTTGGCAACAAGTTGGAGATTCTGACCTGCAGAAGATGGTAAATCAGAAATTGTCAGATTTACTTAAACAAAAAATGTAAATGCATCAAGCCATTTATGGAATATAATCAACTCTCTTGGTGTGAGAGTCTATAAGTAAGCTTCACAGCTTTTCAACACTTGTGCACGCACGCTGAGGAGGCCTGCCAACCTCCTATATATAAATCCACAAAACAAACGATAGCGTCAGCACAATACATTAAAAAATCCTTCTTTTATTTAAGCAACATCAGGATAAAAACAGCAACGTTTCGAGTCACGTAGACCCTTGGTCATGCTATAGATTAAGGTTAGACACCTCCCTTATATACCACCTGTATGCAAATTATCTTAATTAGCTTTCTTAGTTTCCATAGAAAAAACAATGTCAATACCCCTTACCGGTCAGGTTTTTTGTAGCAATATCCCTTTCACAAAACTCTTAGTATAACTTTGTATTTATCATAGTAACTCTTCATATTATACATTGTATCCCTGTCATACAAGATGGTGTATAACCTTACGATTCCATTAATATACAAATACACTTTTATAAAAAAATAAAAATCATAAAAACAAATGGAGATAATGGAGATCATAATCTTTGTTTAACCCATTCGGATATAAAGTTCTGAGGTGTTGTATCTACCATACTTCCCTCTTTTTCAGCATCAACTCTCTGTTACCTCCTCTCCTTTGTTTGGAACAGATAGATATAGATTTATATACATATACACACACATACACACACCTGAAAATAGCTTTACTTTTAAGAAAATATGTAAATGTTCTGTTTTAGCATTGGAAAGCGTTATAGTTAGTTCAAAGGAACATCAAAACTAATTTTTCTTTCATGTAATTAGCAAGGGTCCATGAGCTAGTGACGTATGGGATATACATTCCTACCAGGAGGGGCAAAATTTCCCAAACCTCAAAATGCCTATAAATACACCCCTCACCACACCCACAAATCAGTTTTGCCTCCCATGGAGGTGGTGAAGTAAGTTTGTGCTAGATTCTTCGTTGATATGCGCTTCGCAGCAGGCTGGAGCCCGGTTTTCCTCTCAGTGTGCAGTGAATGTCAGAGGGATGTGAAGAGAGTATTGCCTATTTGAACTCAATGATCTCCTTCTACGGGGTCTATTTCATAGGTTCTCTGTTATCGGTCGTAGAGATTCATCTCTTACCTACCTTTTCAGATCGACGATATACTCTTATATATACCATTACCTCTACTGATTCTCGTTTCAGTACTGGTTTGGCTTTCTACTACATGTAGATGAGTGTCCTGGGGTAAGTAAGTATTATTTTTGTGACACTCTTCTAAGCTATGGTTGGGCACTTTTATATAAAGTTCTAAATATATGTGTTTAAACATTTATTTGCCTTGATTCAGGATGTTCAACATTCCTTATTTCAGACAGTCAGTTTCATTATTTGGGATAATGCATTTGAATAATCAATTTTTCTTACCTTAAAATTCGACTTTTTTTCCTGTGGGCTGAAAATGCTTCATTTTATTGCGTCATTCATGGCGCGGACTATTTTGGCGCAAAAGATTTTCTTTGTCATTTCCGGCGTCATACCTGTTGCCGGAAGTTGCATCATTTTTTTTACATTTTTGCGCCAAAAATGTCGGCGTCACCGGATGTGGCGTCATTTTTAGCGCTTAAAGCATTTAGGCGCCAAATAATGTGGGCGTCTCTTTTGGCGCTAAAAAATCTGGGCGTCATTATTGTCTGCACATTATTTAAGTCTCATTGTTTATTTGCTTCTGCTTGCTAGAAGCTTGTTCATTGGCATGTTTTCCCATTCCTGAAACTGTCATTTAAGGAATTTGATCAATTTTGCTTTATATGTTGTTTTTTCTATTACATATTGCAAGATGTCTCAGATTGACCCTGAATCAGAAGATACTTCTGGAAAATTGCTGCCTGATGCTGGATCTACCAAAGATAAGTGTATTTGTTGTAAACGTTTGGTAACTGTTCCTCCAGCTGTTGTTTGTAATGAATGTCATGACAAACTTGGTAATGCAGATAAGATTTCCTTTAGTAATATTCCATTACCTGTTGCTGTTCCATCAACATCTAATATTCAGGGTGTTCCTGTTAACATAAGAGATTTTGTTTCTAAATCCATTAAGAAGGCTATGTCTGTTATTCCTCCTTCTAGTAAACGTAAAAGGTCTTTTAAAACTTCTCATTTTTCAGATGAATATTTAAATGAACATCATCATTCTGATTCTGATAATGATTTTTCTGGTTCAGAGGATTCTGTTTCAGAGGTTGATACTGATAAATCTTCATATTTATTTAAAATGGAATTTATTTGTTCTTTACTTAAAGAAGTCTTAATTGCATTAGAAATAGAGGAATCTGGTCCTCTTGATACTAAATCTAAACGTTTGAATACAGTTTTTAAACCTCCTGTAGTTATTCCAGAGGTTTTTCCCGTCCCTGATGCTATTTCTGAAGTAATTTCTAGGGAATGGAATAATTTGGGTAATTCATTTACTCCTTCTAAACGGTTAAAGCAATTATATCCTGTGCCATCTGACAGATTAGAGTTTTGGGACAAAATCCCTAAGGTTGATGGGGCTATCTCCACTCTTGCTAAACGTACTACTATTCCTACGGCAGATAGTACTTCCTTTAAGGATCCTTTAGATAGGAAAATTGAATCCTTTCTAAGAAAAGCTTACTTATGTTCAGGTAATCTTCTTAGACCTGCTATATCTTTGGCGGATGTTGCTGCAGCTTCAACTTTCTGGTTGGAAGCTTTAGCACAACAAGTAATAGATCATAATACTCATAGCATTGTTAATCTTCTTCAACATGCTAATAACTTTATTTGTGATGCCATCTTTGATATCCTTAGGGTTGATGTCAGGTATATGTCTTTAGCTATTTTAGCTAGAAGAGCTTTATGGCTTAAAACTTGGAATGCTGATATGTCTTCTAAGTCAACTTTGCTTTCCCTTTCTTTCCAAGGTAATAAATTGTTTGGTTCACAGTTGGATTCTATTATTTCAACTGTTACTGGGGGGAAAAGGAACTTTTTTTACCACAGGATAAAAAATCTAAAGGTAAATTTAGGTCTGCTAATCGTTTTCGTTCCTTTCGTCACAATAAGGAACAAAAACCTGATCCTTTCCCTACAGGAGCAGTATCAGTTTGGAAACCATCTCCATTCTGGAATAAATCCAAGCCTTTTAGGAAGCCAAAGCCAGCTCCCAAGTCCACATGAAGGTGCGGCCCTCATTCCAGCTCAGCTGGTAGGGGGCAGATTATGTTTTTTCAAAGAAATTTGGATCAATTCGATTCACAATCTTTGGATTCAGAATATTGTTTCACAAGGGTACAGAATAGGCTTCAAGATAAGGCCTCCTGCAAGAAGATTTTTTCTTTCCCGTGTCCCAATAAATCGAGTGAAGGCTCAAGCATTTCTGAAATGTGTTTCAGATCTAGAGTTGGCTGGAGTAATTGTGCCAGTTCCAGTTTTGGAACAGGGGCTGGGGTTTTACTCAAATCTCTTCATTGTACCAAAGAAGGAGAATTCCTTCAGACCAGTTCTGGATTTAAAAATATTGAATCGTTATGTAAGGATACCAACATTCAAAATGGTAACTATAAAGACTATTCTGCCTTTTGTTCAGCAAGGGCATTATATGTCCACAATAGATTTACAAGATGCATATCTGCATATTCCGATTCATCCAGATCACTATCAGTTTCTGAGATTCTCTTTTCTAGACAAGCATTACCAGTTTGTGGCTCTGCCGTTTGGCCTAGCAACAGCTCCAAGGATTTTTACAAAGGTTCTCGGTGCCCTTCTATCTGTAATCAGAGAACAGGGTATTGTGGTATTTCCTTATTTGGACGATATCTTGGTACTTGCTCAGTCTTCACATTTAGCAGAATCTCATACGAATCGACTTGTATCGTTTCTTCGAGAACATGGTTGGAGGATCAATTTACCAAAGAGTTCGTTGATTCCTCAGACAAGGGTAACCTTTTTAGGTTTCCAGATAGATTCAGTGTCCATGACTCTGTCTCTAACGGACAAGAGACGTCTAAAATTGGTTTCAGCTTGTCGAAACCTTCAGTCTCAATCATTCCCTTCGGTAGCCTTATGCATGGAAATTCTAGGTCTTATGACTGCTGCATCGGACGCGATCCCCTTTGCTCGTTTTCACTTGCGACCTCTTCAGCTCTGTATGCTGAACCAGTGGTGCAAGGATTATACAAAGATATCACAATTAATGAGCAAAGGAAGAGGAAGGGACCTCTTAAAAGACTGCACAAATAGCACTCTGTGCCTGGACTAGTAGTGGAGAAAATTGGGAAAGTTAAAATATAACTTTTATTTGGTAGTTTAAAATAAGACTCATAATTAAAAACAACCAGAAAGTAGAAAGCCCATTCCTAAATTATCAGTAAGCCTTTGAGATATCCAAAGTAGTTACAGGAATTTATATAGGTGGAGAGCTATATCATAGACCACTATTTAGAAAATATATAATATATAGTGAGGATCAGTATTGTACTATTATTCTCTGGGTGTGTTGTGATTGTTTATTCTCCAATTGTGTAGATGAAGTATGACACCTTATAAGTGTTTATATGCACTTTTGTAGTTTTGTGGTATCACTCTATAAGTGCTTATATCAGTAAATTCATATCATACTTGAGTTGGAATAAAAATTCATGAAATAGGTTTCATATTAATCAAAAAAGTGCACAACACGTTTTAAAGCAGTCAAATGACACACAACTTCTTGTGGGTATGTTTGTAGATTTTATTTGTGATTGTGTGACTTCACATGTTATATGTACATAATATCATATTTATATAATACTTCAGTTATTACTGGAGAATGTCGCTTTGGGAGCATGCAAATTGCATATACCCCTTCTCTCCAGTCAACCTGAAGATTTATTTGTGATTTAATATGCTTGTGTGATAACACTTTCATATCACTTTCATATTATCCCTGAGAGAATATACATTAAAGCAAAAGAGACACGTATAGATTTATATTAGGTACACGTATTGATTACTGAGTATAAGAATCCACTCAGATAAGATAGTGTCCGTGTCTTATTACTGAATTATACACTGAGATTTCTGGCTTAATTGGTAGTATTCCTATAATGGTCTGTGTTAGCACAACATTTTACAGCATCTAGGTTGAGATATTTTCTTTGTAAATGGTCAAATACAGGTCTTTATGCTGCAGTTGCTGTGTCATTTACATTTGGTGTATCTCATACAAGTGATTGATGTCAAATGTATTTGCTGTTTATTTACTCATTATAAGCATAGAATTATTCCCTTGTTATATTGTTGGGATAATGTTGTGATAAACAAATTTTAAATACGATGAATTATAGCAAATAAACTAGTGGATTAGTTATGGTTGAGCATGCATCTGAAGATTGTACTGTTATACAAGGTTTTTATATAGCCCTGTGACTGTGCCGGTCGATATCCGGTTTATAATTGATGCCGCTAAAGTGCTATTCACTCTTATGAAGCCACCTATTGAAAGTGATTCTTTTTGTATATTTTAGCAGATATATCAATCCTGCTAGTTCAATATGACAATGGTAACTAGTTTGTTATAAGTTGTAACTCAGTTATTGGTCAGTTACCACCTGAAATTAAGCCGCCAAATTTAAATAATATTCCTCACTGATACTAAGTAACTCAGTACACTCAGTCTATGTTTATCGATAGCTCAATTTCTTAACCAGTTAGCATGTTACTAAGTTAGTTTGTATCGATTAGTACGTTTGGTATTAAGTCTATTTCCACCTATATAGGCTGACACTTTGAGGTATAGTTTAAAAATAAATAGAGCTTCCCTAAGCTCTACAACCCCCTGACCGGTTTCGCCCGTATCGGGCTTTTTCAAAGGCGGCGAGCCGCCGGAAGTTAGGAAATATGAGTGGGTTGAGGACCCGGTCCCACATAGGTATCTCCTATTTGGATTGGATAGTTTGCTTGTCAATTTGGTATGTTCCGCCAATCATTAGGTATTGGGTTTTGCCATAGCTGGGGAGCCAGTAACTCTCAAGAGTCAGATGTAAATGTGTATCTGATTGGGTAGAGAGACAGCAACAAGATTACCACCTTAGGGAATTATGTATCGGATACTTATTATGAATGAATCTCCATAAGTTCCGTGTGACATTTTCCAATTCATATAGGGAGGCATTTAATATATGATGCTAAGTATTAGGATGAGTCACGCATCTTTGTAGGGATGGGTTTGACAGAATTGGGTGATTTTGTTATAACGATATTTTCACATCGAATTAATATCCTAATCTTCGATGTGTCTTGTTGCCATGATACAGTGTTCTGCAGGTTGTTATGCCAATACTGTATTTCTTGAAATATCACGTTTGTTCTGTTCTGTCACATTGTTCATCTCCTTGTTGCAAGTTATATACATTTATTCATTTGGCTAAAGTTACTTTATATGTATTTAAATTATAATTTCTCAAATAGAAAATAAAATAAAAAATAAAGAATAACAAATAAACGGAAATAAATATTTTTAGATGCAGGTAGAACTGTACATGGGTTATTGTTTGGAGTATTTATGTTTTCTAAGCTTGACAATAACTGATAAAGTCTGCTATGTTTTATTTTCAGTGGACATTGAATACCTGAAGCACATGTGAATTGGAAAAATATTGTTACAGTTTATTATAGAATCTAGTGTACTGTGATAGTGTATTTAAAAAATGAAAAAGAATTCTATATAAGTTGTAAACAGTGCATTAGCTTGGTGAAAAACTCAAAATATACTATAATACCGAGTAGAGTCTAACTGTAAAAACAGCCATAGTTGTATAGTGCGCTGTATTATAATGCACATACAGTGTATACTCTTATGTGTTGTATCACAGATATAATTTTAACTTAAGTGGGTAGAATATTCTCAAGTGAAGGGTGGTGATTACTGGTAAGTGTACATCTAATGTGTGTAACGTATATAGTGTGATGTTACTAGAAAAAAGTGTGGGCTTTTTTATATATAATAAAATAAAATAAATTAAATTGAAGTAAAGTGCTATAAGTTAATTACTTATAGTGTATAGAGTAGATTTACTACTAAAATTTCTGTGAGAAATAGATTTGTGCAATTCATGTGATCCCAGAATTTCAGTTGTTGACTGAAAATATTGTAATATTATTAGAATGGGTATTTTTTTGTCTGAATTTATTAATCACCTTGTTCTTAATATAATAAAAGCTGATGATTTTGTAATTATGCCAATTAAGTTGATCATGTTATTATTTGATCATACTATTGTATCTGTTTCTGTATTTGTTTGGGGCACATTTAATTTGTTGCCTCTAATCTAGGTTTGGAGATGTACATAAAAATTATTGTTTTCATTCATGCCCCATGGTTGAACAGTATTTAAAAGGTATATCCATCTACTTTCTCTTTTCAACAGTGCTGTTTCAAGATTTCCTCCTCTAATACCCAATCTTATTCTGTCTATACCCTTGCATTGTAATTCTTCAGCATTAGCTTGATGGTATTGTAGGAAATGTTGTGCGACACTTGTTAGAGTTTTGTCATCTCTCTTATCTTTCTCTGCATTTCTGATGTTACGTAGATGTTCCATTATTCTTACTCTCAATTTTCGTGTCGTCATCCCTACGTAGAATTTGTCACACTTACATATGAGTAAATATATTACTCCCTCCGTTTGGCAGCTGATGTAGTCTTTGATAGTGTGTTTGTTTTTAAATCGATCTACTATATGATCAGATTTTATCATATATTTACAGGTACTACAGTTGCCACATTTGTGTGATCCTGGTGCTAAGGCTGTCTTAGTTTTATGCCTTTGTAAATGGCTGCTTGTGATCATATCTTTAATATTACGTGTTCGTTTGTACGAAATGGAGGGTCTTGTCCCTACGATGTCCTTTAAAATTGGATCAGATTTGAGAATGTACCAGTGTTTATTCAGGATTTCATTAATTCTTTTGCTTTGAGAGTTGTATGTGGTTATTAGTCTTGGAGCATCACTCCTACATCTGAGTTTCTTTCTTAGGAGTTCTTGTCTGTTAGTTTCTTGTGCTCTGTATTTTGCTTTCTTAATTGTTCTTTTGCTATAACCTCTCTCTAGCAATCTGTTCTCCAATTCTGAAGCCCGCTTTTGGAAAGTATGTAAATCTGAGCAGTTTCTCCTGATTCTCAGGAATTCCCCTGTGGGTAGACTCTTCATTGTGTTACTTGCATGTGCACTGCTGTTATGGAGTAGGCTATTAGTTGCAGTAATTTTTCTGAAAAGATCAGTCTTTATAGTACCTCCTTCATCTTTGATTATTGTTAGGTCCAAGAAGTTAATGCAGTTTTGATTCGCTTCATGAGTTAATTTGATGTTAACATTATTGTTGTTCAGTTTATTGATGAATTCTTGTAATTCTTGATATGGTCCTTCCCAGATGAAGAAGATATCATCTATGTACCGAAGCCACATAGGGATTTTATCTGTGTAGTTTTTATTATTTTCCGTAAATACATATTCTGCCTCCCACCAGCCAAGGAAAAGGTTCGCATAAGTTGGTGCACATGCTGTGCCCATGGCTGTTCCCCTAGTTTGGAGGTAATACTTATTATCAAAGATGAAATAATTATATTGAAGAATGAATTTAAGGAGTTTAATTATGAATTCATCATGTTGTTTATCCTCTTCAGATTTTTGGTCTAAATAGTACTGAACTGCCTTTATTCCATCCTCATGGTTAATTGAGGTATATAATGATTCAACATCAGTTGTTACCAACCAGGTGTCTTTGTCGGTATGGATGTCATTTAATCTTTGGAGAACTTCCATGGTATCTTGTACATAAGAAGGGAGTTCTTGTATAAATCTTCTCAGTCTGTAATCTATATATTTACTGGCCTGCTCTGTCAGGCATCCTATTCCTGACACAATCGGTCTGCCCGGGGGTATCTGTTTGTTCTTATGCACCTTTGGAATGAGGTAAAAGGTTGGTGTGATTGGATGAACTCTGTGTAGAAATTTAATTTCTTTTGCATTAAGGATGTTGCTTTGTTTGGCTTCATTTATAATATGATTATAGATTTTAAGATAACCAGCAGTAGGATTGTTTAGAAGTCTCATATAACAGTTCTTTCAAATACATCTCAAGGGGCCAAATTACAATATTCCCACCCTTATCTGCATTTCTAATTACTACTTCATCCCATGTGCTCATATCCTTCAGTGCTTGTCTTTCCTTGTATGTTAAGTTGGGCGTTGTCGGTAGAGGATGTAGATCTGAAATATCTTTACAGACCATCTGATTGAATACCTCTATTTGAGGGCAATGTATTTTCTTAGGTACATAGGTAGATTTAGTGTGAACTAGATCCCTCCATTTGCCATGTTCAATTTCATCTGACTCTCCTAATAGAGTGTCTAGATCTTGAATAGTTTCTAGCTCCTCTTCATTCCAGCCCCAATCTATGCTGGGTTCAGTAAATTGTTTCTTGAGATATAGTTTTCTAATGAAAAGTTGAATATCTTTAATCGTCTCATACTTATCCATCCCTGTGGATGGGCAGAAAGATAGGCCTTTGGATAGAACTGCTACATGTTCCTTGGAAAGGTTTATTGTAGAGAGATTGATAACTCTTAATGATTGTTCCGTAGGCGAGAGAAGGGACTCGGGGCTCTGGGTTGTTGTCTCCAGTGCCTTTGATTGCTGTTCGTGTTGCGTCCGCGTCCCCTTGTGGGTCTTTTGCTTTGTCCTCCCTCCTCTCCTGGTGTGTCTGTGCTTTCGCCCTGCTCTAAAAAATCCTCTCTCTTATTTCTATTGGATGCTCTGATTGATTGAATACTTATTGAAGTACTGGGGGTTGCTTCATTTACAGGTTCATTTTCCTCTCCATCAGTGTCAGAGATATCACTTTGGATCACTGTTGATTTGGCCTTATTCCCTGGATTTTTATAAAAGTTTTTGTTACGCCATTTATAGACTTTGTTGTTTTTAAAGTCTGTGATGTCTCTGTTTAGTTTGCCCTGTTTTATTTCTTTCAATTCTAATTCCAGCTTGTCTAGTTCCTTCTGATAGGATTTATATAGTTTATCAAATTCATTGTCTGTTTGGAATTTTGTTAAATTGTCAGTTAGTTCTTTAATTTTGTCTTCCAACAAGTCATATTCAGAGCTGTCATGTTTCATAAGGATTTTCATGAGTTTTACGGAGCATTCTGACAGTGCTTCTTCCCATTCTACTGTTAATTTGTAATCTTTGAATTCAAATGCTGGGAACAGCTGAATTCTAAGGCCTCTAGGGATTAATTCTTTTTCAATATATTTCTCAAAGAAATGTCTGTTCCACCAGACTTTATCTTGTTTATACATGGTTTTGTGCATATCCCTTAGGATGGAATCTAGGGAGGTGTAATTGCTAGAATTGGGGCTGGAGCTATTTGTGTCAAATATGTCGTTTAGATCTGCAGTTCTTTTTTCTTTCCTAGCCAGTCTATCTTTTTCCCATAGACTATCCATTTTGAGTTAAATTTGTTTGTAGTTTTATTAGTCCGTGTGCTCTACTGTATATAAATCTGACACTTCAGAGATAGACAATTGATACAACGCAAAATACAGTGGCACCGCAACGGCAACTTTTTCTACAGTAATATTGGCTGACAAAAATCCTAGTTCTTGTCTATATTTGAGTTATGGCAGAAAAGTTGGTGCTATGCAGTATAGTTTACTGAGCAAAGGAAGAGGAAGGGACCTCTTAAAAGACTGCACAAATAGCACTCTGTGCCTGGACTAGTAGTGGAGAAAATTGGGAAAGTTAAAATATAACTTTTATTTGGTAGTTTAAAATAAGACTCATAATTAAAAACAACCAGAAAGTAGAAAGCCCATTCCTAAATTATCAGTAAGCCTTTGAGATATCCAAAGTAGTTACAGGAATTTATATAGGTGGAGAGCTATATCATAGACCACTATTTAGAAAATATATAATATATAGTGAGGATCAGTATTGTACTATTATTCTCTGGGTGTGTTGTGATTGTTTATTCTCCAATTGTGTAGATGAAGTATGACACCTTATAAGTGTTTATATGCACTTTTGTAGTTTTGTGGTATCACTCTATAAGTGCTTATATCAGTAAATTCATATCATACTTGAGTTGGAATAAAAATTCATGAAATAGGTTTCATATTAATCAAAAAAGTGCACAGAATAAGATTGGGTATTAGAGGAGGAAATCTTGAAACAGCACTGTTGAAAAGAGAAAGTAGATGGATATACCTTTTAAATACTGTTCAACCATGGGGCATGAATGAAAACAATAATTTTTATGTACATCTCCAAACCTAGATTAGAGGCAACAAATTAAATGTGCCCCAAACAAATACAGAAACAGATACAATAGTATGATCAAATAATAACATGATCAACTTAATTGGCATAATTACAAAATCATCAGCTTTTATTATATTAAGAACAAGGTGATTAATAAATTCAGACAAAAAAATACCCATTCTAATAATATTACAATATTTTCAGTCAACAACTGAAATTCTGGGATCACATGAATTGCACAAATCTATTTCTCACAGAAATTTTAGTAGTAAATCTACTCTATACACTATAAGTAATTAACTTATAGCACTTTACTTCAATTTAATTTATTTTATTTTATTATATATAAAAAAGCCCACACTTTTTTCTAGTAACATCACACTATATACGTTACACACATTAGATGTACACTTACCAGTAATCACCACCCTTCACTTGAGAATATTCTACCCACTTAAGTTAAAATTATATCTGTGATACAACACATAAGAGTATACACTGTATGTGCATTATAATACAGCGCACTATACAACTATGGCTGTTTTTACAGTTAGACTCTACTCGGTATTATAGTATATTTTGAGTTTTTCACCAAGCTAATGCACTGTTTACAACTTATATAGAATTCTTTTTCATTTTTTAAATACACTATCACAGTACACTAGATTCTATAATAAACTGTAACAATATTTTTCCAATTCACATGTGCTTCAGGTATTCAATGTCCACTGAAAATAAAACATAGCAGACTTTATCAGTTATTGTCAAGCTTAGAAAACATAAATACTCCAAACAATAACCCATGTACAGTTCTACCTGCATCTAAAAATATTTATTTCCGTTTATTTGTTATTCTTTATTTTTTATTTTATTTTCTATTTGAGAAATTATAATTTAAATACATATAAAGTAACTTTAGCCAAATGAATAAATGTATATAACTTGCAACAAGGAGATGAACAATGTGACAGAACAGAACAAACGTGATATTTCAAGAAATACAGTATTGGCATAACAACCTGCAGAACACTGTATCATGGCAACAAGACACATCGAAGATTAGGATATTAATTCGATGTGAAAATATCGTTATAACAAAATCACCCAATTCTGTCAAACCCATCCCTACAAAGATGCGTGACTCATCCTAATACTTAGCATCATATATTAAATGCCTCCCTATATGAATTGGAAAATGTCACACGGAACTTATGGAGATTCATTCATAATAAGTATCCGATACATAATTCCCTAAGGTGGTAATCTTGTTGCTGTCTCTCTACCCAATCAGATACACATTTACATCTGACTCTTGAGAGTTACTGGCTCCCCAGCTATGGCAAAACCCAATACCTAATGATTGGCGGAACATACCAAATTGACAAGCAAACTATCCAATCCAAATAGGAGATACCTATGTGGGACCGGGTCCTCAACCCACTCATATTTCCTAACTTCCGGCGGCTCGCCGCCTTTGAAAAAGCCCGATACGGGCGAAACCGGTCAGGGGGTTGTAGAGCTTAGGGAAGCTCTATTTATTTTTAAACTATACCTCAAAGTGTCAGCCTATATAGGTGGAAATAGACTTAATACCAAACGTACTAATCGATACAAACTAACTTAGTAACATGCTAACTGGTTAAGAAATTGAGCTATCGATAAACATAGACTGAGTGTACTGAGTTACTTAGTATCAGTGAGGAATATTATTTAAATTTGGCGGCTTAATTTCAGGTGGTAACTGACCAATAACTGAGTTACAACTTATAACAAACTAGTTACCATTGTCATATTGAACTAGCAGGATTGATATATCTGCTAAAATATACAAAAAGAATCACTTTCAATAGGTGGCTTCATAAGAGTGAATAGCACTTTAGCGGCATCAATTATAAACCGGATATCGACCGGCACAGTCACAGGGCTATATAAAAACCTTGTATAACAGTACAATCTTCAGATGCATGCTCAACCATAACTAATCCACTAGTTTATTTGCTATAATTCATCGTATTTAAAATTTGTTTATCACAACATTATCCCAACAATATAACAAGGGAATAATTCTATGCTTATAATGAGTAAATAAACAGCAAATACATTTGACATCAATCACTTGTATGAGATACACCAAATGTAAATGACACAGCAACTGCAGCATAAAGACCTGTATTTGACCATTTACAAAGAAAATATCTCAACCTAGATGCTGTAAAATGTTGTGCTAACACAGACCATTATAGGAATACTACCAATTAAGCCAGAAATCTCAGTGTATAATTCAGTAATAAGACACGGACACTATCTTATCTGAGTGGATTCTTATACTCAGTAATCAATACGTGTACCTAATATAAATCTATACGTGTCTCTTTTGCTTTAATGTATATTCTCTCAGGGATAATATGAAAGTGATATGAAAGTGTTATCACACAAGCATATTAAATCACAAATAAATCTTCAGGTTGACTGGAGAGAAGGGGTATATGCAATTTGCATGCTCCCAAAGCGACATTCTCCAGTAATAACTGAAGTATTATATAAATATGATATTATGTACATATAACATGTGAAGTCACACAATCACAAATAAAATCTACAAACATACCCACAAGAAGTTGTGTGTCATTTGACTGCTTTAAAACGTGTTGTGCACTTTGATTAATATGAAACCTATTTCATGAATTTTTATTCCAACTCAAGTATGATATGAATTTACTGATATAAGCACTTATAGAGTGATACCACAAAACTACAAAAGTGCATATAAACACTTATAAGGTGTCATACTTCATCTACACAATTGGAGAATAAACAATCACAACACACCCAGAGAATAATAGTACAATACTGATCCTCACTATATATTATATATTTTCTAAATAGTGGTCTATGATATAGCTCTCCACCTATATAAATTCCTGTAACTACTTTGGATATCTCAAAGGCTTACTGATAATTTAGGAATGGGCTTTCTACTTTCTGGTTGTTTTTAATTATGAGTCTTATTTTAAACTACCAAATAAAAGTTATATTTTAACTTTCCCAATTTTCTCCACTACTAGTCCAGGCACAGAGTGCTATTTGTGCAGTCTTTTAAGAGGTCCCTTCCTCTTCCTTTGCTCAGTAAACTATACTGCATAGCACCAACTTTTCTGCCATAACTCAAATATAGACAAGAACTAGGATTTTTGTCAGCCAATATTACTATAGAAAAGGTTGCCGTTGTGGTGCCACTGTATTTTGCGTTGTATCAAATATCACAATTAATATCTTTAAAACCGATTGTACGACACTCTCTAACGTGGTGGACCGACCATCATCGTTTAGTTCAGGGGGCTTCTTTTGTTCTTCCGACCTGGACTGTGATCTCAACAGATGCAAGTCTGACAGGTTGGGGAGCTGTATGGGGGTCTCTGACAGCACAAGGGGTTTGGGAATCTCAGGAGGCGAGATTACCAATCAACATTTTGGAACTCCGTGCGATTTTCAGAGCTCTTCAGTCGTGGCCTCTTTTAAAGAGAGAGTCGCTCATTTGTTTTCAGACAGACAATGTCACAACCGTGGCATATGTCAATCATCAAGGAGGGACTCAGTCCTCTGGCTATGAAAGAAGTATCTCGAATACTTGTATGGGCGGAATCCAGCTCCTGTCTAATTTCTGCGGTTCATATCCCAGGTATAGACAATTGGGAAGCGGATTATCTCAGTCGCCAAACATTACATCCGGGCGAATGGTCTCTTCACCCAGAGGTATTTCTTCAGATTGTTCAAATGTGGGGACTTCCAGAAATAGATCTGATGGCTTCTCATCTAAACAAGAAGCTTCCCAGGTATCTGTCCAGATCCAGGGATCCTCAGGCGGAAGCAGTGGATGCATTGTCACTTCCTTGGAAGTATCATCCTGCCTATATCTTTCCGCCTCTAGTTCTTCTTCCAAGAGTGATTCCAAGATTCTAAAGGAGCGTTCGTTTGTTCTGCTGGTGGCTCCAGCATGGCCTCACAGGTTTTGGTATGCGGATCTTGTTCGGATGGCTACTTGCCAACCGTGGACTCTTCCGTTAAGACCAGACCTTCTATCGCAAGGTCTTTTTTCCATCAGGATCTCAAATCCTTAAATTTGAAGGTATGGAGATTGAACGCTTGATTCTCAGTCATAGAGGTTTCTCTGACTCCGTAATTAATACTATGTTACAGGCTCGTAAATCTGTGTCTAGGAAGATATATTATCGAGTCTGGAAGACTTACATTTCTTGGTGTTCTTCTCATCATTTTTCTTGGCATTCTTTTAGAATTCCTAGAATTTTACAGTTTCTTCAGGATGGTTTGGATAAAGGTTTGTCTGCAGGTTCATTGAAAGGACAAATCTCTGCTCTTTCTGTTCTTTTTCATAGAAAGATTGCTAAACTTCCTGATATTCATCGTTTTGTACAGGCTTTGGTTCGTATAAAACCTGTCATTAAGTCAATTTCTCCTCCTTGGAGTTTGAATTTGGCTCTGGGGGCTCTTCAAGCTCCTCCGTTTGAACCTATGCATTCGCTGGATATTAAATTACTTTCTTGGAAAGTTTTGTTTCTTTTGGCCATCTCTTCTGCTAGAAGAGTTTCTGAATTATCTGCTCTTTCTTGTGAGTCTCCTTTTCTGATTTTTCATCAGGATAAGGCGGTTTTACGAACTTCATTTAAATTTTTACCTAAGGTTGTGAATTCTAACAACATTAGTAGAGAAATTGTGGTTCCTTCGTTGTGTCCTAATCCTAAGAATTCTAAGGAAAGATCGTTGCATTGTTTGGATGTAGTTAGAGCTTTGAAATATTATGTTGAAGCTACTAAAGATTTCCGAAAGACTTCTAGTCTATTTGTTATCTTTTCTGGTTCTAGGAAAGGTCAAAAGGCTTCTGCCATTTCTTTGGCATCTTGGTTAAAATCCTTGATTCATCATGCTTATGTCGAGTCGGGTAGAACTCCATCTTAAAGGATTACAGCTCATTCGACTAGGTCAGTCTCTACTTCCTGGGCATTTAGGAATGAAGCTTCGGTTGATCAGATTTGCAAAGCAGCAACTTGGTCTTCTTTGCATACTTTTACTAAATTCTACCATTTTGATGTGTTTTCTTCTTCTGAAGCAGTTTTTGGTAGAAAAGTACTTCAGGCAGCTGTTTCAGTTTGATTCTTCTGCTTATAATTTCAGTTTTTTTCATTATAAGATTTAAACTTTATTTTGGGGTGTGGATTATTTTTCAGCGGAATTGGCTGTCTTTATTTTATCCCTCCCTCTCTAGTGACTCTTGCGTGGAAGATCCACATCTTGAGTATTCATTATCCCATACGTCACTAGCTCATGGACTCTTGCTAATTACATGAAAGAAAACATAATTTATGTAAGAACTTACCTGATAAATTCATTTCTTTCATATTAGCAAGAGTCCATGAGGCCCACCCTTTTTTGTGGTGGTTATGAATTTTTTTGTATAAAGCACAATTATTCCAATTCCTTATTTTATATGCTTTCGCACCTTTTTCTTATCACCCCACTTCTTGGCTATTCGTTAAACTGATTTGTGGGTGTGGTGAGGGGTGTATTTATAGGCATTTTTTAGGTTTGGGAAACTTTGCCCCTCCTGGTAGGAATGTATATCCCATACGTCACTAGCTCATGGACTCTTGCTAATATGAAAGAAATGAATTTATCAGGTAAGTTCTTACATAAATTATGTTTTTTCTTTCATGATTCGGATAAAACATACAATTTTAACCCCTTAAGCTGTATGCACATAGCTACTATGTCACAGGATACTTTGCCTAGCCTACCTAGCCTGTTGACGTAGTAACTACGTCCAACCTTCTGCCTCATGCTGTGGTCCCGGCAGTCAGCTCTGACAGCTAAGACTGCAGCCAGAGGCAGAAGGCATCTCCCTTGAAATGGTAAGATTGTCAGATCATTACAGACCAGGACACTGTCTGTGTCACTGTCTAATGATCTCCGTTGTTGCCAGTGGGAGGTGTAGGAGAAAAGGCGGGTGGGTGGCCCAGCGGCGATGGAAGTGGTTGTAACCCTACAAAAAAACAAAATTGAAAGAGGGAGGGATGGGACGATGCATTACAGAAAAGGGGAGTGGGAGGAAGCTGATCAGTGCTGGATTGGTTGGGTGGGAGGGTGAGAGGGAACTGCTACACTACAGAAAAATTAAAAAGAAAAAAAAAAGAGAAAATGTAAAAAACCAACAACAAACTAGGTACTGGTAAGAAGCTGCCAGTACCTAAGATGGCTACATCTAGTGAGGGGGGATCCCTACATTCCAGAAATTTAAAAAATAAAAATAATAATAATATCCCTAAACTGCATGCTGGCAGACTCTCTGCCAGTAGCTGAGATGATGGTGACCAGTAGGGGTTGAGGGAGGGAAAGAAGCTTTTTGGGAAAGAGCCGGTACTGATCAGGGTGTTGGATGTGTCAGGTGAGAGGGTAATCTCTACACTACAGCTAAAATTAACCTTACAAGTTACCTGATTAAACCCTTCACTGCTGAGAATTTCAGAAGTGGTGTGCAGCTGCAATTAGCGGCCTAACTGCAAAAAACAAAGGCAAAGCCAGGCATGGCTGCTGCTTCTGAACAAAGGGGATCCCAGAAAAGCTTTTAAATGGAGTGATGGCAAAAATGCTAAAAAAATTCTCTGGTCTTTTGGCCAAGTTTTTCTATGAAATTCCAATTTATTTTTTGTTATCTATTTTGCATCATTCTCTTACTATACTTTGTTGTAGAAACAGCAAAGCATTAATTGGAGCTAAACACATTGAGTAGAGGTATCTATGTGCAACCACCAATCAGCAGCTAACTCCCAGTAGTGCATTACTGCTCCTGAGCCTACCTAAGTATACAAAGATAATGAAGAAATGTAATTAACAGAATTGAATTGGAAAGTTGTTTAAAGTTGCATGTTCTGTCTGAATCATGAAAGAAACATTTGAGGGTTCATATCCTTTACGCATTGCAAACAATCTACATATATATCGGGTTTTTTTGCAGTACAATCTTGTTAACCCCTTCCTGCCAGGAACAAATGTCTGATGTAAACAAATAAGTAAAAATTGAAATCATGCGATTGTGTGATTTCATTGATAGGATTGTGTCAGGGGGGAGTGACTTTGACCCTAGGCACACCTTCAAGCCCACGATCCCATTAAGGAAGAGGCTATGGCTTCAGGACAGCCAATAGGCTAGGACATTCCATGCCGTCCTAACGGTGCTGTAGCCCAGTGCAGTTAGGATGGCATGGAACATCATAACCGTGGGAAGGGGTTAAAGACAGTGCCTTGTCTTAACATGTACTATACGTATGAGATAAAACAAAAACTTACCTTCCAGAAACCACTAGAGTACCGTCATCAAGTAAATAGTCCTTTACATCTTCTGGCAAAGGGATTGTAACACTAAAAATAAAGAAAGGACACACAAAATAAAATAAAATACTAAAAGTGTTCATCAGCAGCCAGTGTGTGCTACATGTTTCACTCATTCAAACATAAATGCTGCATTAATATTTTCAAGAATGGGAACAACCCTTATTTTACAGGAATAATCTAGAGGAATGTGGTATAGAAGAGGCAATAGTTATATCAGGGATTTGTCTGCTTCTCAGATATTAACAGACTGTGAAATTCAATCTGCATAAACGATTGCATGTGCTTCTAATACAATGTTTCCTGATTAGATCTCATTATTAGTTTCTTTTGAGATTAACTAGATATTTATAAACAATGATAACCTTGTTACATTGTATACTATTCTTATTTTTTGGCAAGTCTTTCTTTTGTACAGGAAACAATAACAAAAATATTGGGTTACGTGTGATTAGTTGCTGCACGGCAGCTGCTGTGGACCCCTCCAAAATAAGTTTACACTCAAGTAAAGAAGATATTATGTGTGTAAAAATGCCCATGGTGAATTGTAAGATCAGTATTGAATGGTGCACAGAATCTAAAAGAGAACTGTGTGCGATCAATCAAAAACCAGCACTGTTGGGGTTGGCAGATTTCTATTACATTTCATAGCAAGGCACAATATTGAAGAGGGGACACACTTGTATGAAAGGGGATGCTTAAAGGGACAGTAAAGTCATAAACATTCTTGATTTAGACAGAGAATACAATTTTAAACAACTTTCCAATTTACTTATATTATTTAATTTGCTTCCTTCTCTTGTTATCCTTTGCTGAAAGGTTTATCTAGTAAGGCTCAGGAGCAGCAAAGAACCTAGGTGTGTGTGTGTGTATATATATATATATATATATATATATATATATATATATATATATATATATATATATATATATATATATATATATATATATATATACACACACACACACACACACACACACTGATTGTCATTGGCTCACCCATGTTTTTAGTTAGAAACCAGCACTGCATTGCTGCTCCTTCAACAAAATGATGCCAAGAGAATGAAACAAATTTGGATTATAGAAGTAAAACTGGAAAGTTGTGTAAAATTATATGTTCTACCTAAATCATGAAAGAAAAATGATGGGTTTCATGTCCCTTTAATTATCTTTTTCTTCAACAGTTCTTTGTTATTTTGATTTGGAGCAATTTTAAAGGAACAGTAAATTAAAATTAAACAAAGGAATATGAAACCCCCTTTTTAATGATTTAGATAGAACATCTAATTTTAAATTTACTTCAATTAGCAAAATTTGCTTGATTCCTTTGGTATTCTTTGTTGAAGAAGCAGCACTTCAATATAGGAAGCACGCTAAACACATTGGGTGTACCAATTTCAGGAGGTATATACAAAAATCACAGGAACAAAAATGCTTGGAGCTATTGGGCTCTGGCTCCTTGGACTTGTGAAGCACTGTTTGAATGACTGGAAATTTGTATAAATCGAAGATTAGCTAAAAAAAAGAGAAGCTTGTAAAATAGAGGCCACCTGCTTGAGATTGAATGCAATGTTAAATCTGTCATTTACAAATTATGAGCTTAACCATCTTTTATTGGCAACATCCATGATGAACAATATTACTAGGAATGAAAAAAGGGAATTTCACTAGCTCTGTAAAGACGCATTTTAACCTTTGTATATTAAATTTCACAATCTAAATTTGAATCTAATGTAAGATCAATTTTTACACATCACAGGAATAAAAGCACAATTGGCTCGCTGGTGCCTTGGTCTTTTGTCATTTTATGAAAATGTTTGGCACTAAGGCAGTTGGCTCCTGCAAGGAAAATGTGTTTTCACAGCATATTGGATTATATATCACTCATAAAAACACAAACATTAGATTGAAATTGCTTACACCTTTAAATACACATAAAATATATGTATCTCTAGTGCTCTGAAGTGTTCTTACTACATAAAACACTAGTACTTGTGTAAAAAGATAGACAACTCCTTTACTACCCATCGCACAGCTTTGCACAACCATTACAACCTCTAAATCTCTTCCTGTTTGTAGCCCCTGCAGGCCGCCTCTTATCTCAGTGCATTGTATTAGCTTTTTACAGCCAGACAGTGCTAGTTTATGTGTGCCATATAGATAACATAGTGCTGGTTTCTGCATCACTCCACAAGAGTGAGCACAAAGTGGCTAAAATGCAAGTTTGTAAAAAGCACAGAGATAAGGGGGCAGTTTGCAGAGGCTTAGATAAAAGGTAATCGCAGAGTTAAAAAGTGTATTAATATAATAGTGTTGGTTATGCAAAACTGAAATTCTAACTGGCTAATACAGAGTACACACCTCTCTCACTTAAAGCACCAATACACATTGATAGCAAATGAACATGCAAGAGCAAATATATGCATATATACAGTGAACAAACATGTTATATAAAGACAATTTAGAAAGTGAACATGAATAATGATTATCAAACAGACTAACAGTGTGCAACACAAATAATTGACAAGAAAGTAATCCATATCACCTTGGAAAATATTAGCCGTACATCACCCAATACAGCAAAGGTATTATACCAGAAGAGTATAAATTAATGTACAAAAAAAGCCAATATTAAACCAAAACAATATATGACTCATTCTATAAAGCAATCAAATGCAAGATATATGTTATTCAAAAACAGGCGAGTATACAAAACCACACAATAATAGTGAATCTATAGATTAATACATTCATATCATTATATACAATATATAAACAACATAACCTTGGCTGAAAATGATATCACCCTAAAAGCAAATATATAAATGCAGCATGGGAACAAGAAAAAAAAAAAAATCACAAAATAATCATTACGTGGATACACACACGGCAACCTTACACAAATCACTCCCAGTAATTAATAAGGTCATAGTCTGAGTTGAGACCTTGAGGAAAACGAGTATTTAACTTAAACGTTTATTGAGCAGTTTAAGCCTGTTGCCTCCTCCTCCTGATTTGGGAACATTAACTTTTTTGATAACACACCATTTAAATGTACTTAAATCGGGCGTGGAGCCAGCCACAGAAGGAGCAGGACGTACATTTCATGGGCTCCTAAAAAACAATTTAATTTGGAGGTATAAATAACAAATTATGGCAAAGGGTCTGATCTTAATCTTCGCCTGGATAAAGAAAGACATATAATAACTTGTTTGACGAGACTTTTAATATCTATTACGGCATTTATTTGGATTTCAACTGCTTGCAGAGCCCACGAGGTAGCTGAGATTGCTAGCCTTACAGCCGTCGCCTAATGCAGAGTGAGTTCTGAACTATACGTCTAACTATGGAGACATTTTACCAGCAGGTTACGATTCTTCTTAATGATTTCTCAGAAAGAATGCATAATAGCCTAGATAGCCTGCTCCCTATATGCAACACTGAGAACATTGGAGAAACTGATATGATGGGAACAATGGCGCATACCACGAGCCCTGCAATGAACATGGACATTGCTGATATTGCTGGCAGTATACAGGAGGCTACTGAGGAGAGCGAGAACATGTTGGAGCCGCCACATATTGCATTTACCTATGAGAGTGAACAGCATGCAATGAAAACTTTGCTTAAACCCCGTTTTGCTCGTGAAGCGGAAGCAAATGGCGCAGGACCTAACCATGCCAGCTTATTCCCGTGCGGCCCTAGACTTGGAAACAGAGATAGCTCTGACCTCTCTAGCGCTGAGCAAGCAAAGGGTATGCGCTCTACCAAGTTGCTAACCGCCCAGACTTTGCAACGCATCAACGCCCAAAAATCCTGGGTCAGCTCAATCTATCAAGCGCTGTGGATACAGTGGCGATATAGAAAGGCTGACAGTCCTGCACACCATAAAGTGATGAGCACGTCTCCCCCTACCAGCGTGAGTAGACTGTACTTGGGATGCAGCTTGGAGCTAGCTCATGAACTGCGTGATGGACTTTCCCTGTTCTGGCCATCCGGTGTGGGATAGAGACGCTGAGCTGTGAGGATGCTGGAGGCTCGCCTGACTAGATAATGCAACTATGAGGGTGAACAGCCGTTAAGCTACCGTGGAACTGCACTATTTCAATCATTTATTGGGCAGAACGTCTGTTTTAATAGTTATAGGACTGCCTATGTTTACATGCTCCTAGTTTAGTGGCAAACCTATAGCCTTTTGTTACACAGTTTTATATGTACCGGTACTTCACATAATGTTATATTACTACTTCATAGGGATACATGTTTTGCATGTTATTTGTCACTCTTCTGACTGAATCAGCAAGCACCATAATTTCGCTTATATCTCTGGGTCTGCCAGGATGCTGTGTGTGTCTACTTCAGATGGTGTACTGATGTTTCATTCTCAATGCTTATTGATAAATTAACATAGGTAATCATTTCTTCGGGGAGTGATGGCAAGTTATTCTCTCACAAAAGTGTGCTCTCTATACTAGTTCTGTGTTGAAACTGTTTGTAATACCTTTTTTCATTTTATGTCTCATACCTATACCATTACTTCTAGCACATTCAGAATATAATCTTCTGTGATTGAACATTTAAGTATGTTACCGATATAGCTGAACTATACATTTGTTTTGCCTGTAGTGCTGCATATACTGAACCACTGTCAAACTGCTGTGGCTATCTTGACCGAGGTTGCTTTGGTTAATAATGTTCGTTCTATTTTTGTAATGTTTAGCCAAACAGTTAACGCCTTATATCAAGCAAGCCCTAAGATTATACAGAAAGGTAGAAAAACTGATAACTGCCCATCCACTATATATAAAGGAAAGGGGGTAGCTAACTTATAGCCGTCTCTGCTAATTTCCACAATGAGAATGGTTATTCTGCTCTTTACAGATCAGTTAGCACATAAGATTAATATATTGTTGCTTAGTTAAACTTTTATTATTTTTAATGTTTTATCACATTGTTTCCAAGTGATATGTGTGGCTTTGCAGCATGATAGTCCCCTACTCTTTAGCATGCTGGCCTGTTGTTGGATATAGGGCCCATATCCAACTGACAGGGTTATTATGAGGTGGTGCTGCCACAAAAGCCGATTTATGCCTCTATCCCATATCTTCATGGAGACAGTATTGATATGATAGCTTTTTTATTTTAAACGGCTTAGCCTACTGTATGTATGCTGTTCTATCTCCCCGATGCCACATACTATCTTAAAGGGCCACTAAACCCAATATCTTTCTTTCATGATTCAAATAGAACATACAAATTTAAACAACATTACAATTTACTTCTATTATTTATTTTGCTTCCATTTTTAGATAGCCTTATTTGAAGAAAAAGCAATCCACATGGGCGAGCCAATCACATGAGGCTTCTATGTGCAGCAACCAATCAGCAGCTACTGAGCATATCTAGATATGCTTTTCAGCAAAGAATATCAAGAGAATAAAACAAATTAGATAATAGAAGTAAATTAGAAAGATGTTTAAAAATGCATTATCTTTCTAAATCATGAAAGAAAAAATGTGGGTATCATGGCCCTTTAAGGCCTCGTAATGACTTGCCCAACCTTTAGCTCTTCCGAGAAGATTAACCTATCATTCTGCATTTTATGAGACTAGCTCCCAGTCCCAAAACTCCTACCGCTCTTTAAGTCTGCTTCACAGTGGTTTTGATCCCCTTACAATTCATTGAGTTCTATATTTAGTAGCATAGGCTAATATTTTTTCAGTGGCATAGTCTCCCCGGCAAATCTTTTTCCCCTAGATGTAAAGGAATTTCTATATCCCACAATTCTTGAAAATTCAGTACTTTTCTCTCCCCCTTAGCAAAAGGATTATCACTTCCTCCCTAATCCACAATGAGCCTTTCGGTTCATAGGCTATATATTTTTCGTAAATTAACTCACTTTATCACTCCCCCCCCTTATTTTATAGTATTCTGGATCTGTGTGATTAGACCAGATACTTAACTCGCGGTTCCCTTGTGAATAACCGCAATTGTTAATAATAAGATGTATATAGAAAACCCGAGCATATAAATAGTTATGCTCTCTATCTTTAATATTGTCATTCTCATAGCAATATAGAGCTATATAAACCATTTTATTGAAAGGGTAGAAAACAAACAAATACTCTTTAATGATATATATCATATCCGTCTTTTGACTTTATTAAATGTTTAGTTATATAACTGTTAGACGCTCTTTTGTTGGTGCAATTGAGTATGTCACTTTATATGTCATGACTTTTATCTTATTAGACCAATGATATGTCTTTTTCTTTTCACACTGAGTCAACATCTCAAGTTTGTGTGTTTAGTTTGCCGTAAGACAAATCTCAGAATATAATTACATCTATCTGACAGTTATGATGGTATAATAGCTGTAGCAAGACAGGTGATACGACTGCTTTTTCTACATCATTTCAGATATTGTGTGTCTTGCGTGTCTTGAATAAGTGTCATTTATATTTGTAGATTATTTCCTAACTGGAAAAAAATAGAAAATATGAGGGTGAGTGTATCCAGTTTTTGGTAGGCCTGAATTCCTCTGCGAGGTTTTAGGCATGATTTTGTATTCTCATCGAAATGTATGATGTGATTCTTTTCTTATGTTATGTATTATCCATTTAACCTCAATAAAAAAGTATTTAAAAAAAAAAAAATGTACTTGAATCTTTATGAGGATTATTTACAAAATGCTGTACAATATGAATGGATGATTTGCCCACATTGATGGTAGAGAAATGTTCCCTGATTCTAGAGGATACATCCCTAGTAGTGAGACCTATATATTGAAGGTGACAGCATTCATATGTGATGAGATAAATGACATAAGTGCTGGTGAAATTATGGCAACCATATATTCTAAAAGCCTCCCCAGTGGTCATAGAGGTGAAAGAATTTGAAATCTGCGCAAAATCACATTGCTTACATTATCTATGGCCACATTTAAACCTACCATTGTGTAAAACCCAAAGGCTTCTGGTGGGTTTAGTAGTAGTCAGTTTGGTAGGAGACACATAGTTATCAATAGTCCTACATTTACAGTAAGAACACCTGAGGCCAGATTGAACAGTATTTTGTAACTTGCCATCAGCCGATAACAGCATAAAATGTTTTCTCACAATTTTGCAAATGTCCTCCTGCTGGGCACTGTACTCAGTCACAAAAGTGATCCCTTTGTGTAGGTCTTTCGTACCAGTTTTTTGTCTACTAATACCGAATTTCTATCCAGTTTATCAACTTCATATCTAGCTTTGTTGATAACTTGGGTTTTATAACCTCTAGCTCTTAGTCTGGCACTTAGTTCCTCTGCCTCCTGTACATATTCATCATGTATAGAACAGTTCCGCCCAAGTCTGACAAACTGGCCTTTGGCCACGGCATAAGGAACATGACGGGGGTGGCAACTGGTAGCGCGGAGTAAAGTATTTCCAGTAATTGGCTTGCGGTAAACTGTGGAATGTATACAGCCATTCACAGTGGCTGTCAATTTAATATCCAAAAAGTTTATACATTGCTTTTTAAATTCATGAGTAAAGCTCAAGCCAATATGATGATCGTTGAGGTAACAGATAAATGCCTGGCCTCGTCAAATGTACCATCCCATACCATTAAGAGGTCAACAATGTAACGCTGGTATACAAGGACATTGGACCTATAGGGATTAGTATCTCGAAAGAAGTGGGTCCTCTCCCACCAATCTAAAATCAGGTTGGCATAGGAGGGGGCAAACTTGGCCCCCATAGCAGTCCCACATTTCTGGAGATAAAAATTGCCCTCAAAGGTAAAGAAATTATGTGTCAATAAAAAATTAGTAAACCTGACTACAAATTTCTGAAAAAGAGTGCTATAATTAGTATGGTGTTTCAAAAAAAATACTCAATGGCTTTTAGACCAGCCTCGTGGAGTATAGAAGTGTATAAGGCCACAACATTAATTGTAAACCAGCTTGACGTAGAGGTCAAAGAAATTCTCCTTAGAATACTCAATACATGTTTAGTATCACAAGTATAACCAGCCAAGGAAGTGACAAGGGGTTGTAAGATGCTGTCCAACCAGCAAGAGAGGTTTTCCAAAATAGAGTTAATACCACTGACAATCGGGTGTCCAACAATGTTACATAATGATTTATGAACCTTTGGCAGATTATAGAACAGGGGGATACAAGGAGACTCGATAATCAGAAACTGTGCAGTTGTGACTATATTACAGGAGTATTTACTGGCCTGTATATTTCCCACTGTTCCTGGTGGGACCTATTTTAACTCCTTTGATCCCTCACATACAGAATAAACCACTTTATTATGTTAATCTCAGGGGGGGTTCAAGCAAAAGAAAGATTACTGTTTGCATGTTTAACTACAGCTTTTAAATGTAAATGATAAAATAAAGTGAGTAAAATGTCCTATAGAGAAGCATTACGATGAAGAATGTATTGAAGAATATCAAAAAAAGTTAAAGGGACGCTGAACCCAAATTTTTTCTTTCGTGATTCAGATAGAGCATGAAATTTTAAGCAACTTTCTAATTTACTCCTATTATCAAATTTTCTTCATTCTCTTGGTATCTTTATTTGAAATGCAAGAATGTAAATTTAGATGCCGGACCATTTTTGGTGAACAACCTGGGTTGTCCTTGCTGATTGGTGGATAAATTCATCCACCAATAAAAAAGTGCTGTCCAGAGTTCTGAACGTAAAAAAAAAAGCTTAGATGCCTTCTTTTTCAAATAAAGATAGCAAGAGAATGAAGAAAAATTGATAATAGGAGTAAATTAGAAAGTTGCTTGAAATTGCATGCTCTATCTGAATCATGAAAGAAAAACTTTGAGTTCAGTGTCCCTTTAATAGAAAGGTGGCGTTTAAAACATCTCCCTTTATACAGAAGCTTTGAAACCTTTATTTGTAAAGAAATGTGCAGATTATGATATATATATATATATATATATATATATAAAGCACCCCTACCTCTTCTAATAGGATATAAATACTAAAAGAGAGAGCTCTACGGTCCCTGTGTTGTTTCCCAACACATATAGCTGTAGAAAAACTCACTAGTTTTAGTAAACAGGCTCCATAAAGCTACATGTTCTTTACTTTCCGTATTATACCTAACACTCTGACTGCCCAGGCTGCCAGCTACGCACCTTCTTATACTGAGTTTCTTGAATCTCGGGTACCACACGGGGAACTGACAGTTCAACACCTGCTCCTTCTTCATGCTGAGACAACCGACACAGGAAGTGTCCGCCATCAAAACTGCTCCTTCTTCATACTGAAACAGCTTGTCAGGAAGTGTCCTGCTTGAAAACTGCTCCGGTTAAAACAAAGGTTAGACAAGAGAGGACCGGTCATAATTGACAACTCTGAATAATAATGTAGGTTTATTATTATTGGGTTTTTTTTTATTATTATTTATTATAATTATTTCCACCACTAACTTAAAACATTAACATAGTTACTGATATTATTTTACTATACAATTCTGACATATGGCTGAACACAGTGAAGTAATGTTTTATCCTTAGACTGCAAAACTGGGATGAATGTCCTGCCATCCGGATATGAAACCCAACTTATCAGATATAGTGTACGGTTTTAAAATATTTTCCAAATATCATCTATTATCAAATTTACTTCAATCTATTGGTATCCGTATTCCTTTGTTAAAAAGCAGTCATAGGCTCAGGAGAGTGCACGGATTGGAAGCACAATATTGCAGCTATTTTCTAAGAATACTAATGATAATGTTATACATTGGCAAACACTAACGCCACCTAGTGTTCAATACTGTACATCATTGTTAAAAGCCATATAAGTGCTCTGGAGACGCATACGCTACCCACCTATGTGTGCTCTTTAACAAATAACACCAAGAAAACAAAGCACATAGAAATAAACTGGTGATTTTTAAATATGGTTTGCTCTATCTGAATCATTTAAGGGATATGAAACACACATTTTTTCTTTAACGATTCAGATAGAGCATGCAATTTTAAACAACCTTCTAATTTACTCCTATTATCATTTTTTTCTTTGCTTTGTTGGGTTTTTTTAGTTTAAAAGCAGGAATGTAAAGCTTAGGAGCGGTCTCATTTTTTTTGTTCAGCCCATGGGTAGTGCTTGCTGATTGGTGGCTAAATGTAGCTCTACCCAGGTGCTGCTTTTTCAAATAAAGATCCCAAGAGAACGAAGAAAAAATGTATAATAAGAGTAAATTAAAAAGTATCTTAAAATTGGGTTTCATATCCCTTTAAATGAAAAAAACAAAAAACAGGTTTTATGTATTTCTCAGATCGATTTGACACTGTAGCTAGTAATGTTGCTACATTGCCTTTAAAGGGACACTGAACTCAATTTTTTTCTTCTGTGATTCAGATAGAGCAGGCAATTTCAAGCAACTTTTTTAATTTACTCCTCTTATCAATTTTTCGTTCTCTTGCTATCTTTATTTGAAAAAGAAGGAATCTAAGCTAAGGAGCCAGACAATTTTTGGTTGGGACTCTGGACAGCTCTTGTTTATTTGTTGGTGAATTTATCCACCCATCAGCAAGAACAACCCAGGTTGTTCACCAAAAATAGTCCGGCATCTAAACTTACATTTTTGCTTTTCAAAAAAGATACCAAGAGAATGAAGAAAATGTGATAACAGGAGTAAATTGGAAAGTTGCTTAAAATTGCATGTTCTATCTGAATCACAATAGAAACAAATTTGGGTTCAGTGTCCCTTTAAATAACACAAGTAATATAAACAAAGCAAGAAACAGTGTTGCAAAAGCTAAACGGGAGAGTAGATTATGCTCCCATATTGGTGCCATGTTCTATACAATATTGTTCCTGTCTTCCTGACCGTTTTAGAACACAATTCCGCATGATATATTTATGTCTAACTATAGTCATATGAAGTTGTGGCGACCGGTTTTATCAGATAAAATCAGTTTGAATCTAATACAAACATAAAAAGACAAAATCGCGTATTTATTTATGCCAAGAGTCACAACATGTTTGTATTACAGTTTTTGTGCAGCGAGCTCAAGGCGTAATAAATAAGTTATTTCGCCTTTACAGTGTGTGCGTTCCACGCCTCGTCTTCGAGTTCGTACTTTCTAATATTGTGAAATAGAGGCTTGGTTTATGCTTTCACCTGAGGTGATTGGCTAATGGCGGGTAACGTGACTTCGCTGTAGGCGGGGAAGTGTACAGCGTGTCAGTTCACTCAGTGAGTGCTGGTATTTGGTCGGTGACAGTAGCTCGTCTGTTGTAGGTAGGTGACGTCTGCCTGGTAATAAACACTTTAATTTAGGCTATGGGTGACAATTTTTCTATAAATACATCGATTGTACCTTGAACTTGATTTCGTTATCCACTAGGTACTCACAGCAGTCGGGTGTGGGAGAGTCATATACAGTATGTGCAGTATAATAAATAGAGCATACCTAGGAATCAGCCAATAATGTCTTTATAATAAAAATAAAATAAGTAACCTATAAATATTAGATACTATTAGATAATCTTTATGCATAGAGCCAGCATTTTGAATTAATTTCACTTTGTCATAATTTAATAAGCTCATTATTATTATTAACTAATTATATTTGAAAATAAAAAGCAAAATTACTATGCACACAAAGTAAATATAAACGTATTAAAAAAAAAAAAAGTTTCTCACATTGCAGCTCTTAAGCAGGACACAGCCAGTGATTGGAGGATACATGCGTATGCTGCTACAGATTTGCTTATTGTCTGTCTCCAGCTCAGGCTCTGTGATTATGTTGCAGATTCTAAGCAGCACTTTAGCTACGGACGCTAATGCGAAAATAATATGCTCTAATTAATACATTTATTTGTTAAAATGTTATTAAATCATCATTTGGCACAGGTTGCTCACTGGCTGGTAAGGGCAACACCTACAGATCTATGGATGGACTGGGATATACCCCATAATCTTAAAAAAAAACCCCATGATTTTCAACACAGTGACAAAGTGTAATTTTATGTCATGGGTAGCAATATTGTTCTTACTTCTTATGAACATGTTGCTGATTTTACTTTTTTATCACCTAACATTTATCAATGGTGTTCTATCAGGAGCACAATAACATGTAATCAATTCAAGTTGCAGTGTTGTAAATGCACTTAGTGCACTATACACATACATTACATATACTGTATACTTAAAAGGATAGGAAAGTCAAAATTAAACTTGCATGATTCAGATATAGCATGTAATCCTTAAAGGGACATTCCAGTCAATTTAAATGCACATAGATTTGTTAGATCTTTAAATAAAAACATATTTGTAATATACATGTATTGGCAAAAATACTTCTAGTAAACGTTATCACTGTTTTAGTGTTAACATTTTTCTCAGCACGTGCATGTGAAGCATAGCTAGATATTGTCACTGCACCCACATGTTAAATAATGCAGCTGCTCAGATCATCAGTGGGGCTTGTATCATGTCAGCCATTGCCAAATTAAGTCATTACCTGATGGTACAAGCACTTTAGGCTAACTGAGCAAGTGCTGTGTTTAAAATGCTGGTGCACGGTGCATACTTAAATACACTTTTGAAACAGCTATAGCTTTTATTAGAAGCATTTTTGCTAATGCGTGTATATTACAAAATTTCTTCTGTTCAATACCGAAATGCACCCATGTGGTTTCCAATTTTGGCTGGAATATCCCTTTTAAGATAGTTTAAAATGTATTTCTATTCTCAAATGTGCTTCATTCTCTTGGTAAAGAATACGCACACATCCTACACTAGTCTAGCTAGCTGCCGATTGGTGCCTGCACAAATTTGACTTTTGTTATTGGTTAACTAGATGTGTTTATCTAGCTGCCAGTAGTGCAATGTTGTTTCTTCTGCAAAGGATAACAAGAGAATTAAGCTAATTTCCAAATCATGAAAGAAATGTTGGGGTTTCATGTTCCTTTTAAAGTGATGGTAAACTTGCTCTGTACTGAAAGAAGGTCCAGAATGTCTGTTTTTTTAATAACCGTTTAATTTGTAAGATTGTAGATGCGCAAATTCCTGTTATTGATTTACATCTGGAAGTTTAATTAACCCCCACTCCGGCCGCCCTTTACTAAAACGTTATTGTTTCTCAGAGAGATCAGAGCGCATGAGTAGTTCTGCAATGCCTTGTTTTTTGTTTTTTTTTGTATGGCTAGAATGTTGATTGGCTAAGAATTTAAAACGTCCCCTCAAAGGGGGGAAAAAGCAATTTTGTAAAGGGCAGCCAGAAGGGGGATAATACAACTTCTAGATGTAAATAAATAATGAATTTGCCCATCTACAATAACATTTTATGAATGAAACTGCTATTAAAAAAACTAAATATGGAGATTTAGTATCTTCATTCAGTACAGAGCAAATTAACCAAAAATTAAACAAGGTTAGAAAACTATATTTCAAAAAATATTTTTGTTATGTGCTACATATTTTGAAGCTGACTAAATACTGATTTGTCAAGGATTGAAGTTTATTCACTAATCTACAAAGTCTACCGTTTTTCATTGTGAAGTAAAGACACCTACACAGCTGTCACCCAATCAGGAACATGTTATGTTTACTACCAAGTTTAAAAATAAATGTTATCTGAAAGTATATTAAAACAAAACTGCAGGTGAAATGTCATTCAAAGCTTGGTTAATGTTTATTTTTATTTTTTTGTTGCTTTTTTTCAATTTTGTTTTGATGCATTGATATAAAACATTGACAGACATTTATACCCAACTCTTTTTGTATAGCAGTTGGTTGCCAGATATAGTAAGACAATATGCATTAGTCCAGGATTTAGATTAGACGCTGCAATATATATACTATGTAAAAATGAATAATATCATTTTAGAAAACTATGAACACACCACCTATGCATATACATTTAACTCATGACTGTCTTATAAGTAAGCATTATTGCTGACAATTTAAAGGTGTAGAAAGGTCAATATTGAAATGTGTAGGAATGCATTTCAATTTTAAATATAATAATTTTGCAATATGCTTCCATTAGTTAAAATGCCTCTAGTAAACGTTATTACTGTTTTTCATTGCTATATGCACATCCTGTGAGGGTCTGTGCACCAATATTCAAATGCCTCACCTTCTCAGAGAGCGGACAGTGTGTATTGCATCTGAAGATGTGATTTGTGTCATACAAGTCACTGCTGACTCTCTAAGGTGCGGTATTTAAATACTAGTGCATGAGCCCTTACAGCATATGTGCGTATGCTGCAGGAAAAACAGTAATAACATTTACTAGAAGCATTTTCTGCTAATGGAAGTATAGTGCAGCCATGTACATTTTTTCATTTTTTATCTTTCTATCCCTTTAATAATGGATTACATAATACATATGGAATGTGTCTTTAAATGTCATTGTGGCCATACATTTTTCATGCATAGTAGTCCAGTGTTGTAGATTTGGGTTTGGGGGATTAAAGGGACATGAAATATTATAATTTTCATTTACGATTCAGATCCAACATGCATTTTGACCCCTTAGTGACCAGACCATTTTTCAATTTTCTTACTGTTAAGGACCAGGACTATTTTTACATTTCTGTGGTGTTTGTGTTTAGCTGTAATTTTCCTCTTACTCATTTACTGTACCCACACACATTATATACAGTTTTTCTTGCCATTAAATGGACTTTCTAAATATACCATTGTTTTCATCATATCATTTACTCTAAAAAAAAATATATAAAATATAATGGAAAAAAACACTTTTTTTCTAACTTTGACCCACACATTTTTTACACATCTACAACCAAAAAAAAACACCCATGCTAAATAGTTTCTAAATTTTGTCCTGAGTTTCGAAATACCCAATGTTAACATGTTCTTTGATTTTTTTGCAAGTTATAGGGCAATAAGTACAAGTAGCACTTTTCTATTTCCAAACCACTTTTTTTTTTTTTTTTTTTTTTTTTTTTTTTTAAATTAGTGATAGTTACATTGTAACACTGATATCTGTCAGAAATCCCTGAATATCCCATGACATGTATATATTTTGTTTAGTAGACAACCCAAAGTATTGATCTAGGCCCATTTTTGTATATTTCCTGCCACCATTTCACCGCCAAATGCGATCAAATAAAAAAAAAAAAAAATCGTTCACTTTTTCACAAACTTAGGTTTCTCACTGAAATTATTTACAAACAGCTTGTGCAATTATGGCACAAATGGTTGTAAATGCTTCTCTGGGATCCCCTTTGTTCAGAAATAGCAGACATTTATGGCTTTGGCGTTACTTTTTGGTAATTAGAAGGCTGCTAAATGCCGCTGCGCATCACACGTGTATTATGCCCAGAAGTGAAGGCGTTAATTAGGTAGCTTGTAGGGTTAATATTAGCTTTATTATAGAGATCAGCCTCCCACCGGACACATCCCACCCCCTGATCCCTCCCTGACTCCCCTCAAACAGCTCTCTTCCCTCCCCCACCTCACAATTGTCACTGCCAGTACTAAAATAAAAGGCTTTTTTTAAAAATAAAAATGTTATATAGGGGGGCGGAGCCAGAAGCCGAAACAATCAGACGCATATTCCTAGAGCTCCTGGCCTTACTAATCGAAATAACTATATTTAACTGATAATTCAGCTAGATTTATATGAGACTTATCGCCATTTAGCATTTGTTTGCAGGATTTGTTATCCAGAAAAAAATTATGCTGCAAAATCGAGATTTAGTAACCCTTTCAGGAGGGACCCGCCACGCCGAAAGAAGCAAACCATGTGGGCTCTACTCAACAGCTTGCAGCTCTAATACCTGTAGGACAACTACTCAGAATGTCCCTTTGACAGAGAGGGAGCTTCTGTGTGACTTATTACAGGACCTCGGCTGTCGGATGGCTAGCTGTTTCTCCGATCTTTCTAACACATTGGGATCTGCAATGAGGGCATCTGCCAGTGACGCGCCACTTAATCAAGGACCCAGAGACGCGCTGAGGGTATTACCTCTAGCATGTCCAACGCTAAAGCCCTACCAGCTCCCGCGACCTCATACCAATAGTGAGCAGAGCAGGTATGACCTGCACCCCATAAGCCGCACGACTATCACAGTGCACACTGCTGAGGCACCGGAACGGCCATCACAGAGTACTGAGCCCGAGCAATCACCTAGGCCCACATTCCGCCTATATGATATGAGGATATCTCCCTGGCTTTCTGGCGACGGTGAGTTACATGATTGGTATAGGGGAGCTCTTGAACTTACACGGTCGCAACTTTCACAGGGTCAAGTCCGGAGGCCTGAGTATTTGTCATCGCTATACACTGATGGCGCAATTATTGCGCAGTACTTGGGACATACTTCTCTAGCTGAGAAATCCTTATACTCCACATGCCCTAATATTGACTCTCAGGCTTACTTTTGTGCAGATGATGCAGATATTTGGGCACAATGCAGGGTTTACTATTATAGCAGCAATACTAACGCTACGCACATCCCCCACAGGAATGGAGTGGGTTAAAACAGCGGAGTCCACTGCAATGTATGAGAGTTAATTTACCAACGTAATGGAGACTCTCACCTGCTAATCTCACAACTATAGACTCCTGCCAATGCCTTGATATGTAGACTGTTAAAGATAAAATTGTAGTTGTATAAGTTAATGTCATGTTATTACTAACGCTGCACCTCTCACAAGTTGGTGGGCATTGGGTGAAACGGTGGGACATGTCACGGTACAAGAGAAACTTTAGCCCCCAATATTTTGAAATCCCTAATTCTCCTTATAAAACGTTTTCTTTCTACTGTCATTTTGTTCTGCCACATGTTCCCTGTTATATTTTTGGTATGATGTTTACTAGCACACCTAGACTTAAGATGTTACATTCAGGCTCTCCCAGCTTTATGATATACCTCATATCCCTACATATACTCCCCGGAAACTCAGTAACACAATACTGCCTATATGATTCCACACTAGATGCATGGTCTAGCGCCATATTCCCATATCCCCCATCTAATCTAATAAGTTAAATTCCTGAGCATTTTGTATGTTTGTATGGACCTATCATGGTATAGTTTAATGCACTTTTGTTTATGAGTGTGGGTTTTCTTGTTTTATCTACTTAGTTTTTAGTGACAGACTATGTTGTGTATCTTTATATGTTTTAGAGAAAGCAGCCTACGTGATGACTATTACTTTATTTGTGTACCTATATGTGTATATACACCTGGGCGCAAGTCCTTATATGGGTGACACTCTATTCCAGTTGCATTCTAACGAAGTATGTATATCCCTAAAGATAACATTGTGGTAAATATAGGCAATGCATGCTACTGGGCTTATCTTTTGCGGTCAGGTTTCACTACTTCTTACTTAGGTTTGAACTACCTTTAGCTAAATTTATATATGCCATGTTCTCTTAGTGCTTTATTGTCTCTAACCTGAAAGAAAGCAACACAGAATTAAGTTTTATATGTGCACATGTAATAATAACGACTCTGTTGCCTGATCCATACAGTACATATCTCCTCGTTCTCTCAGTGAGTCCCTCACATCTTTTTATTAGCCCCTAGATGTCTTGCAAAATAGCTTCTTCTGTTTAACGGGCTATTAATGCCTAACCTAGTATACCAGCTAATTAACTAATACAGAAAATGTCTAATGATTTCCCCCTCTCAATAATTTTTCTTACTGCATAGTACACTTGGTACATGTGTTGAAATTATTAATATACGGTTCACTTAGCTGGGACATCTTAAGGGGAGTTATTTCTACTGCCAGCAACATACTAATTCATAAATTATTAACAGCAATTGGGTAACAAGTTCAAAACCTGCTCTATATTATGTTCAATAGTTATTATTGTTTATATGGGTGTACGTGACCTTTCTTTTGCCTAAATGTTATGTTATATTTATATTTGTTACTGGCTATCATTTTCTGTGACCATACGACTGTCATCCCAAATTTATCTATGCTCTTGTTCACATTACTAGTACATAATAGTTGTCTTGATTGAGCCTCTCTCCTCCCTTTCCCGCTGGTACTTATGCCTGCGGGTCATATCCCTTCTCCTTTTTCCCGCATCGCCGATAGGTGGCACTCCCCTAGGAGAGGGGCTCACCTAGAGGTTCCCCAGGCCCCAACTATTCTAACGTCCCCCCTCCACTTGATAATATATTATATGTTTCCAGGCTCCCTCTATAGGAATACAAAGGTTTAGATGAGTGTGATTTTGTTTATATTAAGTAATAATGCTCTAATCCCACTTAAACTTGTCCCTGGTGAGGACATACTTACTGACTCTGCCCTCCGCCTCCCCCCCCACCCCCCCTATTATATTTTGAGCGGCTCTTGCCCGCTGCATCCCCCTTCCCCATATATCTATAGAGTTACATCCTCCCTAGTCTTACCCTTATCTGAATGGCTACCTTACTTCTCTTTGTATATAGCTAGGAGAGGACCATTTTTGCTTATATTACATTTGTTATACTCTAAAACAAAACTGAAGTCTCTTTAAGTGATAGCCCACATTTTATGGAAATGTTTGAGATACTAGAATACATTGTCTCCTAAGTATACTCTGTACACATTGTCTCGTGATTGTTTTGAGACATATCCTAAACTCTGTATTTGTTTTTGACTTCAATAAAAAAAAATAAAAATAAAAAAAATGTGTGTATATATATATATATATATATATATATATATATATATATATATATATATATAAAATACAAGGAAGAAAGTGAAGACTCAGGAACTTGAAGCCAGGTGACTTTATTAGATATACAAGGTGAGTAGCACTAACACAGGTGTGCAAGGGGTGCTAGATCTGACGCGTGTCGCGCATGCTCACATGCGCTTCATCAGAGATCATATATATATACATACATACATACATACTGCAGTGTTGGATACCGCCCCCCTAAACAGTTTTCTAACCCTCCCCCTCTACCTATTTGCTTAATTCTATGCTTTTTTTTTTTTTTGCCATAAAAAAATAAATCCAATTTTTTTTTTTGTGTAGTGTAGCTCCCCTACTCCCTCCCAGATTCTATTCCCAACATTTATTTCCCTCTCTCTCCTGCCTTTAAAGTTGTGTAGCGCGTGCACCCCACTCGCACACTCCCGACATCTGCTGCGCACTGATGGAACAGGAACTGCTCCAGCGATGGACCGCCCACTGCCTCCCTCGTATCCCACCCACCAACGATTGGCACCATCGCTGGCCGATGCAGAGGGCCACAGATTGGCCCTCTCTGCATCGGTGTGCTTAAAAAGGGTATTGCACGATGCCTCAATATTGAGGCATCGCTGCAATACCCTGGAAGCGATCACAATCACTTCCAGCGCTTGAAACGCCAGAAGACGTGCCACTTTTTGTAGGGCGTGTCTGGCACGTCCTCGGTCGTTAAGGGGTTAAACAACTTTGCAATTTAATTATGTTATCAATTTTGCTTCATTCCCCTGGTATCCTTTATTGAAGGAGCAGCCATGCACTACTGGGAACTAGCTGAACACATAGGTAAGCCAATGGCTTATACTGTATGTGCAGCCAGCAATCGGCTGCTGGTTCCCAGCTCCTGAGCCTACCTAAGTATGCTTTTCAACAAATTGGAAAACTTTTTAAAACTATATGCTCTATCTTAATCGTGAAAGAAAAAAAGGGTTCACGTCCCTTTAATGAGATGCCTGATTTAGGGTGTATTCACAGGTGATTAGTATTCTCTATTGGCAAAATTTGAAAATAATTCTTGATTTACTCTTTATGGGTTCATACTGAAAATGTGTGTCCTCTCCTAACTGTATTCCTGAAAACTATGCCCATCCCTAATGACATGCAGTATATACAGAGTACATGTTATTCTGAACAATCTTAAAGGGACAAAGAGTTCTCTAACTGCACTTATGTGAAAGATCAATTATATTTCTGTTTAGATATCTTATTACTTAGACATTTAGAACGTAAAATAAGGATATAAAACATTTTTCTCCCATACAAAATAAATGGCACATTGGGAGAGCATATTGCAGCCAACAGGGTATATATATATATTTTTAATGGAAATTAGTCTCAAGTCCATCAGCTGGGTATCAGCATGTTCTCATGTGAAAATTGAATCGGCTGAACTATAATCTTGACTGTAGTGAACAAGAGGCCCGTCTGCCCTTCATGTAAAGCAGCTTTTTGTTTACAGGCTGCGTGTGTGCAAATATAGCTCTATGTACTTTATTGGCTGTATAGTCTACATATATTTGCAGACGGGGACAAAGCAGGAGAGGTGTATATATATATATATATATATATATATATATATATATATATATATATATATATATATTTTATGTTTAATTAGATTTGTATTTAGTTTACAATAAAAATAAACACATTTGGTGAACAAGAGGTTTAGAGTGCGAAACAAGATGCAATAGGATAAACTAACAAGCGTAGTCTTATGCTTCCTCTGCCCCGTCATCACTTTCTGTTGGGGTACCGCAAGGCTCTGTTCTCGGTCCCCTTCTCTTCTCAATCTACACGTTATTATGTTTCCTAATAAAGTCCCACGTGTTCCAATATCATTTGTATGCCGACGACATTCATATCTACATCTCTGCTCCAGACCTATCTCCTTCCTTGCTAACCCTTGTCACTAACTGTCTTTCTCACATCTCTTCATGGATGTCCTCTCACTACCTCAAGCTAAATCTATCCAAAACTGAGCTCCTTATTTTCCCCCCTTCTAAAATCTCCACCCCCATCTCTGCCGACAACTCCATCATTACCCCTACCCCGCATGCCCGATGTCTTGGGGTCACACTTGACTTGGTTCTTTCATTCACTCCTCACATTCAGGCATTGTCTAAATCCTGCAGCCTCCACCTTAAAAACATCTTACTGCAACTCCGTCCTATCTAGTCTCCCTAGCTGCCGTCTAGCTCCTTTACAATCCATAATGAATGCCTCTGCCAGGCTCATCTTTCTTACACATCTCTCTTCATCTGCTGCACCTCTCTGCCAATCCTTTCACTGGCTTCCTCTTGCCTCCAGGATTAAACACAAAATTTTGACTGACATACAAAGCCTTCAACTGCACTGCTCCCTCTATATTTCAGACCTTGTTTCTAGATACTCTCCCTCCTGTCCCCTTCGCTCTGCTTACGACCTCCTCCTCTCTTGTTACCTCCTCACAGTACATTTTTACAGGACTTCCACAAGATGGGAGCCAGTCTGGAGAACTCTCTGCCTCGCTCCATGAGACTCCTTTCCTAATAACGGTTCCTCTCCTCCATTGCTATCCTCAATGAACCCCCTTAGAATGTAAGCCTAAGAGCCGAATTGCTTGCAGATCACCTTCACAAGAGCTGACTGCAACAGTGCGACTCTATTCAGGGCTCTCTACCAGTTGGATCCCTATAATTGCTACCTTGTATACCGCCTATGTTTATAGCGCTGCAGAATCTTTTGGCACTCTACAAATAACCGATAATTATGGATAAGAGCATAATAGAAACCAAGTAAGTGAATCACAAACATGTTCAGGCCTCTCAGACTTAAAGGAATGTAAAAAAAAAGTGTTTTAATTTAAAAAAAACAACAACCCATAAGCAGTGGGTTATAATTAAAGGGACCTAATACTAGGTTGACCATATTGCTGCTTTAAAAAGGGACACTAAAGAAATGTTTTGTATAAGAACCCTGACATATGTATTTTTCATATAACAGCCCTGACATATGTATGTGTCCCTTTTTATAGTGGAAATATGGTCACCCATATGCCAAATCAAGTTGGGGGGAAAAAGCAATAACCTATCAGCTTCAGCAGTGCTGAGGTTATGCTTTGCTGTTATCTCGTGAGATTTCCCTGAAATCTTGTGAGATGAATAGGAAAATAACATGACTGTGCCTGTACATGCCAGATACACACTCCCTTGCAAGTCCCAGTATTAGCATCCTGATTGGCTGCTTTAAGTCCTTTTACAACGGGATGTAACTACTGAGGACATTTTGAGGTAAAATATCTTCCTTTTTTTTTATAGAGAGATGTTCAGGTGATATTTTTCAGCTATGCAGCATCACATTCAAATGCTTCAACATTTGGGTATTCATCATTTTAAAAGGATTTCTGATTTAGTTGTACAGGGTCCATTTCTCCCTGTCACAACCACATAAGGGGGTAGGGGTCTTTACAGTACGCCAAAGGATCATATTTTCCTTTAAAGTATTCTTAGGAGACACCATAAAAAAAAGTTGCAGTCAGTGCACTGCCAATGCCCAGTAGAGGACACTTGCTGCAAAATCTTAGATTTTATAATGGTGCTCAGTTTGCTGTGTTTTTTTGTTTGTTTTTTATTAAAGCTGTTTATATGTTTACTTTGCATGTGTATATGTATGTATATATATGTATGTGTGTGTGTATATATATATATATATATATATATATATATATATATATATATATATATATATATATATATATATATATATATATATATGTATATATATATATGTGTGTATATATATATATTATATGTATGTATATGTGTGTGTGTGTATGTATGTGTGTGTGTATATATATATATATATATATATATATATATATATATATATATAGTCCCCAAAACGTCACAAAATAAATTGCACATTTAAAAAGACCAGTGAGTGCTGCCTCTATTCACTATTATTATTCAACTCCTGCATGCACCCTGGCAGAGTGACCTAAGAAGTGAGAGTGCTCTCTAGCTGTGTGTATATGTGTGTATGTATATATATATATATATATATATATGTATGTATCTTCCAAAGGAGCACTGTTTCATATTTCCTTAAGATTTCAATATCGTCCATTGAGCAAGAAGTAAATCAGATGAATTTTCCACAGCAGTGGATCGTACCAGGCATTCAGACAATAGAATAAAATGATTACAATCTTATTTCATTGCTAATTATAAATAACACCAGTAAAGTTAAATCAACTACAGAAACAAATGCAGACCAACCTGGCTTCTAAAACTCCTAACCATCTTATTTATTTGAATTTAGAATTTAATACAGATATCCTGGACGTCATGGAAAACGAGAATTCAGAGTCTTCTAATGTTGCCAAAAACACTGTATTGAAGGAGGAGGTAATTTTTATTTTCTGCATATTTTATGTGTTTTCTATGTGTCAAATACAAAATAACTGTTATTGCCCCCTGCAAGATATATAAAAATGAAAGGGATATAATACCCATATTTCTTTCATAATTCAGATAGAACATAAAATTATAAATAACTTTACAGTTTACTTGTATTGGCTAATTTTGTTTCATGCTTTTGGTAGTGTTTGCCAAATGAGCAGCAATGCACTGCTGGGAGATAGCTGAACGCAGTGGATGAACCAATGATAAGGGGCATATATGTGCAGCCACCAATCAGTAGCTAGTTCCCAGTAGTGCACCACCCACAGTTAATTGACAACCAAGGAATGTGATTGTGCAGGTTAGAATGATAATCCTGGCAGGTGCTGAGCAGGGTTGGCTAGACTGGGGGTGGGAGCTGCTGGGCTGGCCTTCAAAAATTTCCAGGGTAGGGGTCTGATTTCCCAGTCACCATTTAGTCACTAATCAGCAAGTGATACCCATGTGCTGAACCAAAAATGGGCTGTCTCCTAAGCTTACATTCCTGCTTTTCAAATAAAGAGAACAAAGAAAATATCAAAATAGGAGTAAATTGGAAAGTTGCTTAAAATTGCATGCTCTATCTGAATCATGAAATAAATAAATGTGGGTTTCATATCCCTTTAACATTACAATAACTTACAGAACGCTCCCAATGTAAAGTTATGGAGTTATTTATTAATAGGTTGAAGCATATGGTGTGTTACAGTAAAATAAATACAGCTGGTGGGCAGCCTAGGAAGCAGGGCCAGAATGTGTTTTGTTTTTGTTTGTAGAAAGCTTATTTATCACTATAGTTCTAGAGGTTGTTTTGGATTTTAAAATGCAGACCAATTAACATAACATTTACTGTCCCTTTAAGCACTATTATTTATAAAGATGTAATTTTGATTCTTTAAAAATTGCAGTCCAGTGTTCCCAAGGTGATGGGAGTGCACCAGCCATTGTATTAGTATCTGTTCCACATACATGCACATAAGCACTCGTTTGTGAGGACCGGCATATCTTTTGTGCACAAATGACAGTGAGTTCTTGACTTTTGGAGCACCAAGTCGCCTATAACTAACTTGGATTTTGTTTTTCTGGTCTTTTATTCCCTCCACTGGCAATTAAATTCCCACTTGTTATACACATCAGCCTGTTAGCGAGGACCTCTGAAGTCATCTCAGTAAAAAGAACATTATAGTTATAATTGAAATGCACATGCTTGTTTGTTTTTAAACTGATATTTTTGTAATGTTTAGAGTATGTAAAACATAACAAACTTTCCCCTACTTTTTAATCTGTAGATTTAGTATTTACTGCTCAAGAGTTTAATATTTTTTTTTTTACGATTTTATTTTAGCCTGTAATGAAAGGGAAATGGGTCGAGCTCTACAAGACGACATATGGGGATCATGAAGGTAAAACCAGGTTAGTTTCAGATTCTATGTTAATTAAAATACTGTACTAAATTTTATCTCCAGAACATATGAGCATAGCCAACCAATCGGCAGGTAGCTCCTAGAATTGTATTGCTGGTCCTGAGCCTACCTAGGTATGCTTTTCAACAAAGGAAAACCTGAAAAGACAATTTAATAATAGGAGTAAACTGAAAAGTCTTAGAATTGCATACTTTATCTGAACCATGAAAGTTTGAAGGGTTATTAAACATAGAAAAACAAACCTAGATTTCGACGACGGATAAGAGCCATAGGCCCAGAAAGTCTGTGCGATATTTCCTAAAAGTATAAACATATCTAGTTTGTAGGAAAACCTTATGGTTATCAGTATGAGATTGTAATATAGAATGTTTAGTTATTCTGTATGTAGTTAAATAAAACAACTTTGCAATATACTCATTATTTTCTGTAATTTTAACTCCACT